>NW_023465069.1:0-9443 GCF_013731165.1 Rhagoletis pomonella
GACGAATTACTTAAGAGGATTTTAGCCTACCTATGACCAGCTTCGCAGTTACTAAATAGCAGAGACGCGCTATTTTTGGCAGACTGTGCAGCCCCCTGATCACTTGAAACTCAGCCATATTCAAAGAAAGATGCAATATAAATTATCGGCTAAAATAGCTGCACATTGCTTTGACTCAGTCGAGGCGTCATCATCGAATGAAATTTTTACTCTGTCTCCACAGCCTGTAGGGTACTTACAGTTGCCCAAAGCTTGCTCACTGGTAGTCTTTGTATTGAGCTAAGTATGTCCCTATTTTATTGTTGGTTTTCCACGAGTACTAAAGAATTTTGAATAGTGTATGTAATTTTAAAAATTTTGCGAAGATTGAATAGAATAAAATCGTATAATTGGCCTAAAGACCTCAACCAATATTGACAGCTAATATAAGTAAGACATTGTGTATTTGCGCACTTAAGCACCTGAAACTTGTAAGTATTTGAATCCAGCATCGAGCAGTCTACTTAAATATCAAACTAATTTCATTAGTCTCATTTGACTAACATATGATAAAGATTTGGTAGTTTCCATGAACTTTATAACGCTCTATGCGAATACACACTATCACTTACTGCCTTCCAACAATACGACGGTTACCACATCAATTTCCTAATCGGGTGAGTGACTAACTTTTTGCCTACTTGGCTGCCACCACAAGCGGTTTGGCGGAGAACAAATACCACATTGTCACGATATAAAAAATCAAAATAACTAAGGTTTTTTTCACAAATTCCTTTATGCCCACATCTTCGAAATCATCGCAAAGTTAATAATGAAGTGGAAATAGGAAATGGCGCTGATATATTATTCACATTAAAAAACCAATTCGTAATTTTTTTCATGTCACTTTTTTGCTGAAAGCGTAACATTGATTGATTTGGCAGAAAAGGAATTAGAAGACAAATGCCATTGTTTAATGCATGAATCTGTGAAGGATCAACGAAGGACATGCATGGCAATATACCTACATACATACGTATGTATATGTATATGTCACATATAGGGAATCCAATCCCGCAAATGCGGGATCCCGCACCATTTTTCCAGGATCAGAAATGAGGGCTTACACATGCGGGACCCGCGGTTTTTGCGGGATTACAGAAAAAAATTAAAAATACGAGCCAAAATGTTCGTCGGGAATGGCTGTAGTAAATATACATTATTTTAAAAGTCAGTAGATAATTTAAGGAGTTAAAAGCCCTTCCAAAAGGCCCTCCTGAGAGTCAAGAGGCCGTCCACTCTACATTCATTTCTCCTTTCTTTTTTATATGGACTGGCATCAATTGAAAGGCTTCTTCTTTCGCTACCCATAGAAGGCCTTCCAATAGGCCCTTTATAGAACGTATTCTAGAAGCCCTTTTGGAGGAGTTCATCCAAAGTTGCTTCTTTAATTTATAAAATGCACACATCTTTAAAGTATTTGCTTAAGGTTTATATCAAATACATATGTGTTATTGCAACTCAAAATGTATATTGAAATTCATTTGTAATGCTAAATAATATAAATTTATGTATTCGCGTAAATTGCAAACGGATAAGCTCTCCCGCAGAGAGGAATTTTTCAGCCCTTTATGGGTAGGCCCTTTAGAATAACTTCACTTAAGAAGGCCTACCTAAATTATCTTCTAGAAAATCATATGTTCAAACAAAAAAATGGCAGCACTGGCTACGACGAGGGAAACTTTCGCAATGTGTTTTGAGGTTAGAGGCAAATCCTGATGTGATGGAGCAAAGCGGACTTCAGATTCGTGTTCAGCGACCCCAAGGACATATACAACACCTGGTCTGGTTTTATTATATTTTCATCGATATTTTTTGTGGTCCTGCGTAATTGATTCAAATTTGAAAACGTTCGCCTTGATAACCAGCTTAAACTTTCTTCACTTACCGATTTATGAACACATTGGGGCGTATTTTCTATAAAAAAATTTCAAATTTTCGATTCGTACGAAAACAAGAATACGCCCCATTATACAAGTGTAGAACAGTCCGTTTCTATCGACAAATAAGTGTACCAACGGAAATTTTTTATTTATTTTTATTTTTCAATTCAATTTAGTTTATTTTATTTTTTTTTAGCTTCCTTTCAGATGCTAAATTTCGAATACTCATAACTCACACATTTAGCTCTGGTGTAATTTTCAAAAGTATGTTATAGAGTATATATTTCTTAACGCCATTTTCTAATATCAACGGCAAACAAAGGTAACCGGAGAAACAGGAAAACTTAGCTAAATTTGCATTATCCAGAATCAGTGATGATTTAGCTAGTTTTGGGAATACAGCCACCGCATATTGTTTCACATCGGATAAAACACTACAGTAGCTCTTATTATGCTATATTTTCTTCTGAAAAATAACCAACAGATGTAGCGATTTTGACCATATACCTACTTTCGTATTTCCCGATTGAACAATAAAATAAGGATGAATTTAAAAGATGAAACTTTAAAGACTTTATCATTCCTTCGGAAATATTATCAATAAATTCAACCTAATTAAAAGTAAATACGTAGATCTTCTAAATCAAATAAACTTTTTTACATATCAATTTTGAATATAGGTAACTGTTTACAGGAAATAATATGATTTTTTTTTCAGTCCGGATCCCGAAAGTTTGCGGGATTGCCATTTTTATGCGATGTGAGTATGTCACAAGTATATACTGCCGGTGGATACATATAGTTTATGCATACAAACATATGTATTTAAAGCAGATTTCTAAATTTTAACTTTTTTGATTAAATTCCTCACCACAGATATAATGAAACATACATACATATCTTACTTATTTAGATAAGATGAAAATCCCATTTGAAGACCATTTGGTTGAGCTGCTCCTCCAACATTTGACGTGCGCCTTGCGGCACAATCCTGGCTAGAGCAGGAATCACACGATTTGTACATTTGGCAATTATATAGTGGTGTTGTCAAGACATTTTTATCGAGAATGAAAGCAGCTAAGTAAAAGCTTTCCAAACAACACCGCTCTGTAACGGTGAAAATAGCCAAATCTGTACACGTGTACAAAACGTGTGATCCCTGCTTAAGATAGTAAAAAGTCTTTCGTAAGACAAATGCAAGGCAAATGGCAAGATATATCAAAAGGCTTTTGTTATTCTAGTGCTAAAGTCCTAGATAAAAAGCTCTCACATTCATCAATCGTGGTGAAAAGCTACTTTGAGGGAAAGCACTTGTATGTATATCATTTAGCTCGCCTCGCTCCAGCAGCAGCAATTACCGAGTGAAAAAGCACTTGTGTGCCTCTGGAGAGGTCCGGGTTCGAAAACTCGGGCAGCGAATTTTTTATATCCGACCGCACTTGTACACAAGGGTATTATAACTTTGTTCACATAACGGTTATTTGTAAAAGCTAAAACGAATGGAGGTAGATATAGACAACTGTATACTATTTGGACAATTTGTATGGATCGATTTTTTTCGACATTGTTCCTAGCATATTCGGATTCTTCATAAAATTCTAAGAAAAAAATTCCTCCAGACCATAGCTCTAAAGTTAATTTCGAGCCTGCGCATTTTTAAAAGAAGATATCTTATATATAAAAATGAATTGCTGTCCGTTAGCCTCGCTAAGACTCGAAAACAGCTTGACCGATTTTAATATTTTTATTTTTTCGGTTTGTTTTTTATAATATCCGGATGGTTAAAACCAGAAAAAATAGAGAGTTGCCACCTGTTTAAAAATTTCAATATAAGTAAATTAATTACATAAATTAGATATTGCAATATGGGTGTCAAAAGAAAGAGGTTATGAAGGCTTACAGGCGAAAATATTTTTGAGGGGGGTTGCCACCTGTTTCAAAATTGAATTAAATGAAATTGATAAGATAAATTAAATATTGCAATATGGGTATCAAATTAAAAAGGTTTAAGAAGGCTTACTACTGAAAATATTTTTGAGTCGAGTTGCCACCAATTTCGAAAATTTAATTCAATTAAGTTAATAAGATAAAGTATGTATGTATTATAATATAGGTGTCGAACGAAAAGTATTTGAAAAATTATTGATTAAGAAATATTTTCGATAGGCCTGCCACCTACCTGACCGGTAAAAACTAAAAGCCATACTCGCAAATATTATTCAAAGCTTTTGAGGCTGGCATCAATGTGGAATACTGTAACTCCGTCAAGTTAGTGTTTATTGATGGCAAACAAAGTACTATCATGTTTGGCAATGATATCACCCCATCGAACAATGCACTTAGCCTCGATATAAAAAGAGAACAAAAGCCGAAGTTTTAGCCGAAGCAGTTCACACAAATGTTCCACAATTGACCTAACAAAAAAATATGGCCTATGAATCTTTTATAGAAGCTGTGAACACTGGATAAAATTTAAACAAAAAAACAAAAACCGACTTCAATTCTCATATACAAATTTAAGTGTACCATTATTTTCTTCGTGGCCCAATTATCGGATCTACACTCAATTAGTAGGAGACTACCTCTGAGGAACCACCTTTCCTTTCAAAAAGAATTATAGAAAACGGATAAAGTAGTCCAAAGTTACGCGGTAACATACATAAAAACATATTCCGACGAATTGATAAAATATGCAGATTAATATTTAATAAAGTGTTACGGATATATTTTTTTTAATACAAACCTGTGCTTGGGAGTTTATTGATACGAAAAATTAATTTCTGATATTATTTAAAGAACCGCAAGATTGCACTACAAAGCAAATTACATATTTTTTACTATTGTAACGGGAGAAGTTACTGTATGTATTTTTTTATATGTACAGTGTCGAACAAAAGTTTTGGCGCAGTAAATTTTCGCATTACATATATGCAAAATTCTTAATTTATTTCCGATAATTTTTTATAAAAACATAGTTCATACTTAATGTGGCCAAACGTACTTCTTTCGGAAGTACAGTACTTCTTTTTTCGCTCTTGTACTTTGTACTTCGAAGTACAGTCAAATGTACTTATTTGCGATATTTTGTACTTCAGGAGGAAGATTTTGTAACCAGTTAGCGACAATTTTCGGATCGCTAAATGTTTTTGCGTCTAAAAGTGCGATAGTGATTCGAAAATTGTCGCTAACTGGCTTCAGAATCTTCCCCCAGGTCCTGTAATTCTCCGATCTTCTGGACGATCGTCACATGGCCTGGGCGATAAGTTCGTTGAAACCATTAAAGTTGCCGCGGACCGATGGCATCATACCTGCACAGCAGCGAAGGACTCTGAAGGTGTCGTGCGATTGGTTGGATCCCATTTATGCGCACTGCGTGAGGACCGGGTACATCCCGAAGGCTTGGAGTTCAGCCCGAAGGACGGAAAAGGCGCACATGTTTCCCCCAAGTATTTTAGGTCAATCAGTCCCTCTTTGTTTTTGCTAAAAACTCTAGAGAGACTGATAGACCCCTGCATAAGAAACGCGATTGCTCGTTACTGTCTTTCAAGAGCTCAATATGCTTATTGCAAGAAAAGGTTGGTGAATATCGCCCTACATACATTTGTAAAGTGGTCATAGGAACTCTTCACGCATAAAGATTATGCAGTAGGGGCCTTCTTCGATATCGAGGGGGCCTTCAACAATGTCACACCAGAGGCAACAGTCGATATAAATATTCATAATCAGGGGGTCGAAACCAACCTAATAAGGTTTATCTACAGCTCACTACCGCGGATAGAACTGTCGCGGCGGAGTGGGGACGCGCCTGCACTCAATGCAGAGTCATTTGGAGCACTCCACAAGGTGGTGTTCTCTCTCCCCTGCTCTGGATTGTGGTTGTAAAAGACCTTCTAGAGAAACTGGATAAAGTGGGCTATCGGGTGATCGCCTATGTAGATGATGTGGAAATTTTTTTTAAGGGACGATTTCTAGACACCATTTTTGTTTTGGCTCAGGGTACCTGAACCAGGTAACTAGGTGGGCTATCAACGGCGGCTGTCGTGGAAGCCTAATATTGAGGTAAGGTAAGAAAGGTGTCGGTTGCCTTGTACTTCTGTAGGGGTCTCTCGCCCAAATTAATTCATTAGCTCTAGGAAACCAGATTTAAGCCTATATTGGTTCAGGGAGCCCTTCTCTGGTGGAACTTACTAGAGAAGGCTACACTTGTAAAATAGGAATTAGCGGAGCATTAGGACCACACCTACACTGGCGCTTAACGTACATATGTTGAACACGGCGCCTGCGGATATTGCAGACAGAATTGTCGCAGCACGATCTGCTATTGGACTTAGGGGAACCGGGTCCTTTCGTGACATAAAAAAGGAAAAGATGTTTCTCTGCTGCAGCAAATGTTTTAATAGGGCACTTTTAAACATGTTACCTCTCAAGGGCTAGTGATGGGGGTTCTGACAGGCCATTATGCGATTGCAATTCATGCGTTGAGACTTGAAATTGCAACTGATCCTCGCACTTTTTAACAAACACTGAGCTCTCAGGGATCGAAATTAGCCGCATTCGAAATTTCATAATCGACTCGCGGCGTTAACTTAACCTAACCTGTACTTCTTTGTGCTATGAAATAGTTGGTCACATTATTCATACTACACTAAAACACATAAAAATCAGATGTGTAAACTTTGTGAAAAACTCAGGAAAATTCAATAAATCAGCATACTAATTTGCAATTTTATATTCAGATTTACAAGCAACTTCAAACCTGCACTTTGATAAACTAAAATTAAATGTATTATTAAAATGCACACTTGGAATTTTTCTAAAAAATACTTTGCCTATATTGCGAAAAATTTACTGTGCCATTACTTTTGTTCGTTACTGTAAGTAAACAAACCCTTAACTTTAATAACCCAAAAAAAAAATTTACAATATTTCAAAATTATTTTTCGAATCATAAATATTTTTTATGATTTACTATGTATTTATATTTTTTTGTTTGGGTTTAAATCCTTTTTGCTTTCAACACGAGGTATCTTTTTTCTAGTTTCTATTGTCATAGCCATAACTCCCTCTCTATTTCTATCAATCAATCAATAAATTTTATAATTTTTTTTTTGGCATTTTTCCTAAATTTTCGGTAAGGAACAAGCGAGTAGATGAAAAATATATAAACCGTAAGAACGGCCCATATATATGTATATGAAAGAATACACACATGCGATGACTCTAGCCATTGTGTGTCACTCCTTTAAATCATAGTTATTTTTTTCTTATGGTATTAAAAAAATATCGTTCGTAACACTTTAGTAAATATTTATCCGTATATTAACTGAGTATATATTAAAGACTAGAAGATGACCCGGTGAACTTCATATCATCTATAATTTATTTGAATTTCTCTTTGATCAATTATAACAAATCTTCAAAATCCAATACAATGAGATCACTAATACTGCCTGCTGTTATAGCTGATAAAAGATTCCACACCTATAAGATGTGCCACGCCCCTTTTTACAAACTCATTTATATACATATATCTTTCCATAAGCACCTACCATAGGTATCTGTGCATTTCAAATTTCGAGTTCATGTGACTATAATTCCGAAGTTAGAGCTGATTAAAAATTTTCACTATGGGAGGTACCCCTCATCCCCCTCCCCCCCTTGGCGAGTTTAAATTTTTTTACCCTATTATAGGTCCAGGAGTCATGGCAATACTTTGGCAAAATTTTATTCGATTCTGTACATCCGTTCAGGCTGCAACCTGGTACATACATACATACATACTTCCACAAATATATAGTAGATTTGCTTTGAAGCGCCATCTTGCGGTTCTTTAAATAAAAAATAGATATGAGAAATTAATTTTTCGTATCACAAAACTCCCGAGCACAACTCTTTATTACAAAAAAAAAAACATTCCTAACACTTTAGTATATATTAATCTGATTATGGACTTAGTATTAATTAAAAAAATTTTCTTTTAAAATTGCGCAGGCTCGAAATTGATTCTAGAACTATGGTCTAAAGGGCCTTTTTTCTTAGAATTTTATGTAGAATCCGAATCTGCTAGGAACGATGTCGAAAAAAAAATTAACCCGCCCTACTGTATATATAAATGGAATGCATGAATCGAAAAGTTTTCGCAGAGAATAATGTGAGGTTGGGGATATAAATAAATACGTAATTAGTTTAAAAGCCTTAAGGTTATTCCTAGAGGTTCCGGGTTGAGCTTTTTCGACCAAAAATGTCGAAATTACACCAATTTCTTTTATTTTGCATTTCTTTTTTTAAGTATATATTAGAAAAATTCTACATTATGCTTTATTAAAAATGATATTAAATATTATTATTATTCGATATTAAATGATATATTGATATAAATGATGGTTTCATATTTTTCTCAGCTTTAATATTATCGTGTACCATGGTTTTTCAATCAATGTCAGCCTTTTTGAGCATTTTAAAAAGGTAAATGTATTCAGTTTTCAATAAAAAACTGTTCAGAAATAAAAAATTGGGTTTCATGGTTGCAAAAGCTGAAAATTTAAAATAATAATTGCCTATTAAAAAATCAAAATGATCAACCCGGAACCACTCGGAATTTCCGGATCCGGAAAAAACAAATTTCATATTTATTTTCCTTGCCAACCTCATGTTTTTTCGTGCGAAAACTTTCGGTTTTTGAAAATCGACCAAAAAAGGCCACTCTACTGTCTGTCCGTCTTTCCGTCCGTGCGTCCGTCCGTCCGCCTGTGCACACGATATTTCGAGTAAAAATTGAGATATCTTAACGAAACTTAGAACGTCCACTTCTTTCGGGCGTAGGACGGATAGTATTGAAAATGGGAAAAATCGGACAATAACCACACCCACCTCCCATATAACGGTAATTTTAGAAACTACTGAAGACTATTCACTCAAAATTGATATTTACAATAAGTTTTAGACGAAAAATAATACTATTATAAATTTTTGGAAAATGGGCGTAGCCACGCCCACTTATGGTTACATGTGTATATCTTGGTAACCGCTGCACCAATTTCTTCCAAACTTGGCGCAGTTGTTAACCTTGGTATAACATACGAACTGACCGAAAATTTTTAAAATCGGACAATAACCACGCCCACATCCCATATAACGGTAATTTAGAGAAATACAAAATCTTCGATAAATCAGTAAATATTGAAGCTAATTTATTCAAAATTGATGCTTGCAACAATTCTTTACCAAGAAATACGTTTAGGATAAAATTTTGAAAAATGGGCGTGACACCGCCCACTTATGATCACATATACATATGTATCTCGGTAACCGTTCTACCAATTTGTACCAAACTCGGTGTGGTTATTGTGCTTGCCACATAAAAGCAAGAGTTTGAAAATCATTTAAATCGGACTAAAATTACGGCCGCTTTTCGTATAACGGTAAATTTCAGAAATGCTTGAAACTACAATATTTCGAGAATTAAGGACGCTATTTTACTCAAAATTGATACACCCCGGCTTGCCGTGTAGCGGTAGCTTT
>NW_023465070.1:0-9441 GCF_013731165.1 Rhagoletis pomonella
TACCATTTTAGTTGTAAAGTTGTTATTGGAAAAGCAACAAAACATGTACGAGGTTGCTCCGTAGCAACTTTACGCCTAAATTGCTACAAATCATGAGCTCCGGTTTTGTGTTTCACATGGAGTTCGAACCAATTTGAAAAAAAATCCTTGCTTCATTCTTTAAGAAACTAACGTGTTTACTGAAATTATTATAAAAATTACTAGAATTAATTTAGTTGCTTTAATTATGGTTTAATGTAAAATAAAATCTATTTAAAAACAAGGTAGTTTGTTTTTATTGCAGAAATATTTTTATTGTACTTCACTATGAAGCATTAACTGAAAACAACTTTTGGCATCATTTTCATGGTTTTTGGTCAGGAAGTTTAAATATTTTACTACTGTACTCGAAGTTTTTCATTTGTATCACCTGGACACATCCGTGGACCATTGCCGAATGGCATAAAAACTCCCATTTGGTGAAATTGCCTTACTTAAAAAACTTACGATTACTCGGAAGCGTTATATCTTTACCGTTTAGACACTGATCTAAGAAAGGCAACTGATTGAGTGCATCGAAGCTGTCAGCCGCATCGGCGGAGAGTAGCTCCTCTCTAAACTTCTGTTGAATGCATGGATTACGGCCAAGCTGAAGACGAACAAAAAACCATTTAAAGTACAATCAAAGTTTCTCTTTTTTTTGGCATAACTTGCATAATACCTATAATTTGCATCATCTCAAGACAACAACAACAAACAAACATTCTCATTTTCACTCACGAACAACAGACAGCGCGCAATCAGCATCGCTACCGTCTCATAACCATCAATCAAAACTTTTGTTGTACGTTCAGCGATTTGTAGTATATCGTTGGTGAAATTTTTGTTTCCTTCAGCTGTAACAAGTGGTCTGTCAACACCATGAAAAGAGTAAAATTTTATGTTTCTAAGCGAAAGTGTTTCTAAGCAAGGTTGGTATTCAAAATGGGCAGAATTGGATTAGAGTCTCCGATACAACCGACTTTTTGAAAATTACGAAGATTGTTATATGCAGTGTACGAAAATAAACTATATTGTACCTTACTATTTCGTTTCGTTTATTACTTTAACAGTTCGGTACAATACGAAAACAAAACGGCTGAGTTCACTTTGGCGATAGTACACTACAGTAGTTAGTAGTTACATACGAAACCACAAACGAAATGAATCGTGCAGAAAAAAATATATGTATGTATGTACATATATGCAATAACTAAATACAAAACGAATGGCTGAAATGAATACAAAAAATAAAAATGTTTTTTAATCGAATTGGATATGAAAATTTAGAGAAAAAAATATTTTTCACGTAATTGAAACGTTTGCATACATATAAAACATACCATATGGTACAATTGTCACAAACGAAATGCAAACGTTTCTCGTTGGGGAAAATGACAGTGAATCTTACAATTTGTTTCTGACTATGTACAAAACTGTACAAAACCACAAATGATATGATGATCGATGAGCAAATGGGAATTGTTTTGTACAGTTTATTTTCGTACCCTGGTTATATGTATTTCAATAGAGCCAAATTGCTTAAAATAGTTGTCTTTTAGTAGAAAATTTCATATTTATAAACTTTTTATAAATGGGCCCTAGGTACTTATCATAAAACACGAGTATCTCAGTAACCGATTTAACGAATTTCGACCCGGAATTATACTATAAATGCATATGTATAAGTATACTAGTTTAATACCTTGTTAATTGCCAATAACGTTTCCAAATACGGTCTGATAACAAACTTTATATTCAAATTTAAACAACACCAAGATTTTATATTGGAGCACATATGTATGTATGTATGTATTTATTAAAATTGATTTTTATTTAGAGTTTAATCTGAAGTCGTCTTCGGAAAGAAGAGCTTGACAAATTTTTTTTTAACCTGAGCATGTTTGTACCTTCATCCATCAATATAATCTCAATTTCAATTCAATTCAGTCGCCTGAAATCAAGCTCCATGCTTCCGTCGATCTTTAAGAGAAACGACTCAGGAGCAATTCGATTATCGTTGCGTACATTTGGACCAGGTGCCAGTTGAAAATTTCGCACCAACTCTGCAACAGCTACTTTGGCCTCAGCTAGCCCAAGTTTCATGCCTGTAATGAAGAATAAAAAATGCTGCAGATAAACTTCAGGAAAAAATAACCGTACACGAATGCTTTACCGGGACACATCCGCGGACCGTCGCCGAATGGCATAAAAACGCCCATTTCGCGATACTTCCGCACTCCGCCCAACTCGTCAGCAAAGCGCTCGGGCCAAAACTCTTCCGGATTTTCAAAGTACTCAGGATCATGATGGAAAGAATAGCTAGAAATGTATATTCCGGTGCCGGGATGTACAGTTAAAGAGTATTTATCGGAGTTTTGCAATGTGATAGACTCCGTGCAGATTTTAAAGAGCGTCGCTAGAGGCGGAAATATACGTAGAGTTTCTGAAATGTGAAAATATAAATAGTTGGACAATTTAAAAAAAAAAATTGCTTCACCTTGTATACACTGATCCAAATAAGGCAGTTCATTGAGCGCATCGAAGCTGTCAGCAACATCGGCAGAGAGCAGCTCCTCTCTGAGCTTCTGCTGTACGCGTGGATTGCGTGCGAGCTGAAATATTTCAACAAATCGCAAAAATTAAACTTTTAAAACTTTGTATAGTATTTTCCAAACAACAACAACTTTAGCAAAACTACATATTTTGCACTCACCAACAACAGACAGTGCGCAATCAGCATCGCTGCCGTCTCGAAGCCATCAATCAAAACAGTTGTAGTATGTCCAGCGATTTGTATGCCGTTTAAGGATTTTTTATCCCTGAGCTGCTGCAAGTGATCGATCAAAACGCCCCGCACTCCACCAACAACAGTTGACTGCTTGGCGCGTACGTCCATGGCGTCCACCAGTAGCTGTTGGAAGAAACGATCTGAGGCGAGGGGGAAAAAACGTACCGGACGTATTTTTCGCAGCCACGGCCAGGCAGCAGTGCGTCCATAGTAGCGTACACATTCCAACGATTGCGAAAGCATAGCACTTGCCATGCAATGTACAGGCGAAAGAGATGCTCTGGCAGCAGTGGGTTTCTCAGGCACATTGAACGCATTCCCCTCAATGCCCCATATGAAATTAGACATAAACTGGGCTGTGAATCGGTTGGCAAGCTAAGTATTTGATTAAAAAATAATAAACACATTTTAGTAAAAAAGTGAACGGTATTTAGTAAATATTACGCACTTCTTTGGCATCTTGAGGTTGAGCTACGGACACTCCGAGGAACTCGACAGCTTTCTGGGCGCTGCAGCGCATTGCGGAATAGAATGAGCGGATCTAGGGAGAAAGAAATCGCTTTTTCAAAAATATATTTGTAAAAAGTATTAATTTAATTCGTAATTGATTTAAATACCTTGTTAATAGTGAGCGCTGGGACCAACTCCGAACGTCGCGCCTTCCACTTTTCGCCAATTGAGACAAAAGGACTGGTGAAACGCAGTTGTTCCACTTTCTCGCTTGACTGAAAAATTAAAAAAAAAACGCACATATCAATATATATATACTATAACATACATATGATGCATCTTTTCGTTCAACTGTAGTTATTAATCTTTTCTTGGTAGAAAAAGATAATGCATTCCTATTTTCGCACTGGGAAGAACCACATATATATGTAGGTGTTCATTCGGCCAAAACAAACATTTTTTCGAAGTTGCCACATTTTTTGTTTAGTTGTAAGGTGGAGCGGCCTAATGTACATATGTATGTACGTGCTACTGGGGTTCATTCATATGTATGTATGTACATATATATGTGCAACGAGCACTCTTATAAAGTTGCTTACCCATTGCGACGATTCATTATCATGAAAATTTTTAAAATGTTGAGTTAAGATCTCCAAACCCAGTTGGGGATCACAGATAAAGAGCTTAGGCGTACGTGCTGTGAATATGCCCACATATTTTTCCGTTGATTTGTAGCGGCTGAAACCAATAAATAAATTATTTATGATTATAATCTATAGCAACATAAATGATAAAAATCTAATTTTATTTTGCTCGAAAACTTTTAATTTTACATTCTTCATTGAACAGTTGCTGAGCTTTTTTGTGGTATTCACCCAATGTTTTTGATCAAATAAAAAGTCTATTATAAGCTACATATGATTTACAGATAAATATCATGCAACTCCTCGACTAGGTTGCACTGCCCGGCACTGGATTTCGGAAGCGTGCCAATGAATAAATTAGGTTTAGGTCCTTGCACACCGCGCTTCCGCCAATAGTTGAAATGCCAGCGCAAGTATAATATTACCAGAGCGGATATGAAAAATACGAGTGAACAAAATACATAGACCGCCGCAATTGATAACATTCTCATAGAAAAGTGCGAGCGTTTCCCACTAAAGCCAAATTTCTACTGGCTGAAATTTTGCAGCATCGAAGTGCATCGCATCGCATCTAACTACATATGTACGTACTTATGTACAGCCGAAACTAACTGATAAAATGGAAATACATAAAGATTACTTGTACTTATTTTATTTTTTTTTTAGTTTTATTTTGTATATACCTAGAGCAAATATTGTGCTTATGTACATAAGTATGTATGCATGTAAATGAGTATAAAAAGAGACTTAATTGTAGCGGGTCCCTCTGTACTCGTACAGAAAGCGTATAGTGAGAATGACAAAGATTGGGTCCCTATAACCCATAGGCTCCGTACAACTGATTGTTCAGATATTGGATTTTTTGTTATAACTCCTCCATTTTTGCAGTTAGGGGCATAAAATTTCGCACTTTTTTCACTCATCATCAACAGGACGTTTGCAGTAAGTTTTACGTTAAAACTCCTTCCTTCGGACGACTAGCAATTTCGGGAATATCATTCAAAGTCTACGGAGAAAATTGTCAAGATCGGTGCTGCATAAGCTACATATATCTCCTATACCACGGATTGTTGTGATAGAACATTTTGCAATATAACTCCTTTATATATATCGATCATACACAGTGGTGAAAATCATTTAGATCGGTGCTTTATCTAGGCATATCTTCCATACCACGGATTGTTCCGATATGATTTTTTTATGTTACCCCTCCCTGTATGCAGTGAATATACAAATTTTGGTTAGCTCCAAGGCAACTCATTTCAATCACAGTAGTCGGTTTATTTACAATTTTCTGATGTTAATGAAATGTATGAAGCCTTCGGCATAGCCGAAATCGGTGCTGCACTTACTTGGTGTTTTATTTTTATTTTGGGCACCTACAATACTTTCGACTTTTCAAGGTTGGTTATAGGCTAAAAATATTTTCGATATATAAAGGGGGTGTGGCACCTCCCATACAAACTGAATTTTTCATATGGTGTTTATGGTGGAGTACTGGAACTTGGTATGAGGGTTTTTGGAAAAGAGGGCGTGTAGCCTTATGCATACTTTACCCACAAACGATTTAAAAAAAATAACACCAGTTTCATAAATTGCATTTATTTTATAAAAAAAAACAAAAAGCCGGTGTTAAAGCCGTATTATTAAATATTGAATTGAATTTAATTTTTGAATTTTTCTAAATTTTGCGCCAACTTTGAAACGTAGATTTATTTAATTTTGGTTAAAGGGATATTTGCAGCTCTCAAGAAATACAAAATATGTATATAAAATGACGCACAAGAAATGGAAAAGAAACGTTCTTCTATGAAAATTTCGTAAATCGGTTGACAGCTCTCAAGAAAAAATGCTTTTGCATATATTTATTTCTTCAAGAAAATTTACAGCACACAGCAAAGTACTTTTCCAAATAGCAGAAATAATGAAAAATATGTCTTTAGATATTTCTATCAGTGCTCACGATCTCTACATAGCTCCACATCTCCGAAATAGCAGCTATAACTT
Organism: Rhagoletis pomonella; assembly: GCF_013731165.1. NCBI lineage: Eukaryota > Metazoa > Arthropoda > Insecta > Diptera > Tephritidae > Rhagoletis > Rhagoletis pomonella. Next base: position 5,911 of record NW_023465070.1, read on the forward strand.
CTACAATTAATGAATTATTGTTGCTTTACCACAATAGTGGTCGTAGATAACGGATCTGCACTATTTTTATTTCAAGTTTGCATTGCGAATTAAAAAAAAATTAGGGGTATTCTCTGAGTCTTGCAAAGCCCTTGCATGGTGCACAGATTGCACGGATTGCACGTTTAAAACTGGTTTTCGTATGGGACAGCTTTGCAAACCGTGCAATCCGTGCACCATGCAAGGGCTTTGCAAGACTCAGAGAATACCCCTATTGAGCTTTAAAGGGGGAAAGTGTTACTCATACACTATGTACGATATGTATGTCCGAGTGCAGCCACGTACTATATGGCGTATGAGCATCATTATATCTTGCTTCTATTTAATACAAAAAATATATACACATTTTCATTTGACATTCCAAAAATGTACTATTTTTTTGTGTTTTTTCCTTGCTAAAATTTTAATTTTTTTCACTAAAACTAAAATAAAATATAGGAAAAAGGCCGGATCTGGGAAACCGGTATACAGGATCCATTATCTACGACCCAAAATTAAGTTTAAGATAAAAAAAAAGAAATAAGTATAAAGTATTAAGGGTGTTCACACCGAATCTGGGTACTCGGTAGCTCGCTGTTCGGTAATTTTTCCCATGTATTTTGTTTGTGTAAAAAAGTGTTAGTGTTTAGGTAATATTACTGAATATCGCGTTACAGAGTACCAAGCTCGGTGCGAAGACTGAAATTATAAACTTTTTGAAAAACGTATCTATGTACATGTTTACAGCGGCGGCCAAATAATTAGGGGCACTATTTATTTATATATAATTGAATTTTTTCTTTACTTATTTTTTATAAAGGAGTGATCCATCAAGGGCTTTTGTATTTTAATTTTAAATAAAACACTTAAAACAGAACCGGATGTCGAAATCTTTATACTTTTCAAAAATAATTTCATTCGAATGTTTTTAATTAAAAAATAAATAAAATTGCGAAAGAAAAAATAAAATAAAAGAGTTCGCATACATTGCGAACAAGTCTCTGTATGAAGACTTTTGTGCAACACTGTATTTTGAATAAATAATACAGTGTGTGAAATAAATGATTTAATTTTACTTGTTATCTTTTTTTGAACAGATATAGATCAGAAAAAATTCTGGCCTACGTGTAATCAAATTTTCATGCAGTTTAAGACAATTTTTGGTACATACGTAAAAATGTATAAAAAAAATACTACCTCCTTGATTATATATTGAAAACAGCTAAGTATGTATGACGAGATGTAACTGATTTATTCACGATTTCATGAAAATAGTTTTCTATGAAAACCGCGAACATTTTGTTCATTACCTGCAGACACTAATGACCATAAATGAAGATGTGAATGCGAGTGTGAATCTCATCGCTGGCGTCTTAACTAGCGTCAACGATTTGCTGCTTGAGTGTAGAGATGTTTATAACAAATATACATATCGAGGGCTTACATATATTCAATACCCTCTATCTGCACTTCTCGCAAAAATGAGATTCTGATATAAAAATCCACCTAAGACTTAACTGTCATCGGGGAGATTAATGCTGACCTTGTATACCGCTTGACAGAGAAATTTACTATTAGATATATTGCAAACATCAGTGATGACAGGTAAGGCCCAGTTGAGTTCTAACATCGTAAATTAGTTGTTGTGAAAATTGCAGATATAGGGTATTGCATATATAAAAGCGCAAACAGTCAACAACGCAGCGTAAACGTAGGTTGACCCAGACACGATCTACCTTATGGGATTCGCGTGTTACTGAAAACTCACCACCGCATGGGGTGACAGTGCCATTGCTTCTCTCTCTCTCTCTCTCTATCAACAGTAAATTTGATGTGTTACTACGTACGTCAACGTACATTTACGCTACGTCATTGACTGTTTGCACTTTAAGACCTTGATATGTATGCATATGAAATGAAATCAAACCGAAAGTAAAAGCAAACATGGAGGATATTAAGCAAACTGAAAGAATTGATTTCAGAGTTTGAATTGAATTATTCTACTCGTGCTAACTGCGCAGAAATACCCTGACGGAAACAAGTGATTTTATTTTTTAAATCAACTAATTGAAAGACTACTTTAAAACAAATGTAATGAGTAAATGTTTCCAATTTTTATACTCCTCTTACTCAAAAAAAAAACAATTTGTGTCTTGGAAGTATGAAAAAGCATCTGTGAAGTACAGAACGAAAGCGTATTCAAACGAAACATACTGACTTTGATGTTGATTAAGCTAAATTAATTTTAGATTAATTGAAAATACATCCAGGAAAAGACAATTGACTGCTTCCAAGGACATCGCCATGTTAAATAAATGAGTTCGTTGCAGGTAAAATAGTGAAAATTTCAATTAGTTATCATTGAAAATAAAGTAGTTTATAAATTCCTTTCAAACTAATTCAATTTCCTGCAGGGTAAAGACTGAACTTGAAAATAGATCGGTGCACAAATACCCACGTATCTAAAGATGTATGAATTTATGTTTGTGTGCATCACTTTTGTTACGCATTGAGAATTAGAATCAATTCAGCGATTCATTAAACAAAGGCACTTGATATTCATAAGATAACACCGCGTTTTCATTATTTAATAATAGAAGGTTGTCTCGCTCTCTTAGCCTGGGTTGCCTGCTTTTTAAATATACCCTGTAACAAATCGGACCCTCGGATAGTCCCTATTGTTACCAATACTAGTCCCTCATAATTCCCCTGTCAATGATCACAACTGTCATTTTTAACATTGGCGTGTCATTGGATAATATTCGTGAAACCATGGTTTATTTTCAATATTTGGGAATGTATGTCCAAACGATTTTTCTTTAAATAGTTAGAATTTGATCTAAATAAAGTTCTCGCCATACTTCACTCAGTTCATTTTTGAGAGGGGGCACCGAAATTGCGCATATGGAAACTCTGCATTTAGACATTATTTCGGTTTCAACCGAAACTGTGCATGTATGCTTTATTTCGGTTTATACCATATGCATTATTTCGGTTTTAAACCGAGACTGTGCATGTATGCATTACTTCGTTTTTTTTTTCATATGCATTATTTCGCTTTTAAAACGAAAGTATGCATATGCATAATTTCGGTATTTTCTCATATGCATTATTTCGGTTTTCAACCGAAACTGTGCATCTATGCTTTATTTCGGTTTTGAACTGAAATTGTGAATGCATGCATTATTTCGGTTTTTGTTATATGCATTATTTCGGTTTTCTAACGAAAGTGTGCATATGGATAATTTCGTTTTTTTCTAATATGAATTATTTACTTCTACTTAGTAAGGGTTTTAATCCTTAAGCGCGTCCGCCCTTCTTTTCCGGCAACACAGAAAGGAGAATTCTACTTAGTAAGGGTTATAATCCCTAAGTGCGGCCGAAGGCCGCCTACGCAGAAAGAAGTTCTGCGCAAAAAATACTTCCGGTCCCCTTTTGCGGAAACACAGAAAGGAGAATTCTACTTAGTAAGGGTTATAATCCCTAAGCGCGGCCGAAGGCCGCCTACGCAGA
>NW_023465071.1:0-9440 GCF_013731165.1 Rhagoletis pomonella
AATGATCTTAGATTTTCTGGCTTTCCATCGAATTCAGGAATCAACCTGGTGGCAGTATTTATAAATTCTATATTTGTCTGTGCCATGTTGATTTCTTCCAGTCCTTCCTCTTCAGTAATATTATCTTCTATCATAAGTTGTTGTATATTAGGTGTTATAAGGATATTGATATCAATTTGTATTGGTTCTTCAATAGTGTGTGGAACTTCTTGCTGAATATTATGACGGTTAAGGGCTTTAACTAATAAATCCCTGAGTTCCCAAAATATGTTTAATGCTTGGTTCTTATGTGTTTGTGTAAATCTGTTTTTATTTATTGCTACTGTCTTTCTAACATCTTCTATTGAACTTATAATAATGCCTAAATGTTTTCTGATTGTGTCTTGCCCTATGCTACGGTTTTGTGTAATGCATTTATAAGAATTTTTTTATTATTACTGCATTAGTTTCTATGGATTTTATTATTGTTTCCCATTTATCCATGGACATAAAATTATCAAGTGAATCTAGTTTCTGGTTCTTATTCTTTCAAATTTTTTTATATTTTTTTTTATTAATATTAAGAGGAGTTTTCTTTCTTATTTATACCTTATCTAGTTGGTTTGCCATACTTAGATATTTCTTTTTTTAATTTTTTATTGTGCATAGCGTATACATGTAGTGCTAAGTTTATAACGCTTACAATCGTAATTATGACTATACATATTTCTATTGTTTCTATATTAATTTTTTCTTCTGTTACTTCTACTTCATTTATTACGTTAGCGTTGGGCTTTTCTAATTTTGAGTCGGTATTGCCCATTCTTAAAAAAAATTTTGTTAAGTTCAAAAAAAATTTTAATTTAAATCAATTTTAATTAAAAATTTATATTTTTTTTCGTTAGTGAAAAAATTTTCATTTAAGTGAAATTTTATTTTTAAATTACATTTTTTTTATTCTTTTTTTATTATTTTTTTTTTAATTCATTTGCTTATTATTAATTTACAATTTCAATTTGTTTTTCTTAAAAATTAGTTGCCCCGAGCGATTATCGCTTACTGGCCCTATGAGTGCGAATAGGGAGCACTTCATTAATACAATCTATGGGTTTTTTCTCTTATTGTGTTGTCCGTCCTGGTCTGGCGTCCAGGAATTGTTTGATGAGGAACGTTATTTCATCTATGCGTTCCCAGATTTGGCACGATCTTCCCCAGGGTGGAGCTGGTTCTGTGTTCAGCTCACGTTGGAGGATGGCTTTTACCCTCTTTAGTTTTTGCGTGTAGCCTCCACGCCTCTTCCTTCTTGCTACTGGTGGGATTATTATTTCTTCCTTCTTTGGTTTTTGGTTTTTTCTGTCGCCTCCGGTACTCCTCAATGGTCAATGGCTGGGGACCGGGCTTCCTCCCTGTCATCGCAACTGACGGACGCTTTGGCTGTCCCGTCAGGACTTTTGGTTTTAGGTGCTCTAATTTGAAGCACACTTTTCAGGATTTTAATTGAATTTTTATTGAAATTTCATTTTTTGGATTTTTATAATTTTTTGTAGATTTCTCTTTTTTTTGAGTAGAGGCTCAAAATGAAGCCTCTTTTTAATTTTTAAAATTATTTTTTTGGTGCTCTATAGTGCGAAGCACACTGGCAGGATCGCCATGTAAAGAATAATAATATTTAAATTTTATTATAACCGCATGTGTGAGCGGAGTAAATTGTATTGATTTATTTTGTCAGCATTCTTCCTTAAATACTATTTTACAATATATTTTACTTATCCATAATCATTGCTTAAATCTATGCTTGTTGTTAGTGAGTGTGTATATGTGTGTTTGCGGCAGAGGCCGGGCGTAAGCATATGTAAAGCAAAGCAGTGTTTGTTTAAATATGCATTCCGTCTTGTCAGCAGTTATACACATGTCGGTCTTGCGTATAGTGGTAATGAACTGAAGTGACAAAGAATGCCATCAAGGTCTTTTGATAATGATATTTGATATTTATTTGTGCGAGTTGAATTGTGAACTGATTTGGGTTAGTTTGCTTCGACTTGTTTGTTCTTTAAAAGTCACACTGCATACTACACACTACACCTCCCTTTTTAATAAGAATGTTCATATGACTGTAGTTTTATGGACATTCTTTTACAATATTGTTTTTGACTTTTATCAGTTTCTTTTTGTTTTCTTGTTTTTCCTTTTATTATTATCTCTTTAATTATTGTACTTTTTAAGTCTATTCTTATGAACTATTTGGTTTTTATTGGTTTTATTGTCTATTATTTGTACATTTCCTCTTAAAAGTATATCTCTTATGGGAAATGGACCTTTATACTGAGGTTCTAACTTATGTCCTGATTAATTTTTTAATAAAACTAAATCTCCTATTTTAAAATTATAGGGTATAGTATTTCTATCATAAGCTAATTTTTGTTTTTCTTTTTGTGTATTTATTAAGTGTTGGGCCCTTACACTAGCTACTTCTAATCTAAATTTAGCTTCCTTAGCGTAATCATCTACATTATATAATGGGGTAATTCTATCTATCTCTCTAAATTGTTCGAAACTATGAGGTATTTTAGCAAATATTAATTCATATGGGCAGTAGTTATGTACTGTTGATGGTGTCGTGTTGAAACAGTATGTGAAATATTTAAGCCATTAATCCCAGTCGGTTTTATCTATTGATATGTAGGAGCGAACATATTCATTGAATGTTCTGTGACTCCTTTCTATAGTACCGAGGGTTTGGTGATGATGTGCTGTAGAAGTTATTTTTTCTATTTTGAGCAATTCACATAATTCCGTAAGTATCGCATTTTTGTATTCTGTTCCCATGTCCGAAATGAACGTCTTCATTGGACCATAAACGAGAATAAAATGTTCAAATATAGCTTTTGCGATTGTTTTTGCGTATTTGTCTTGTATAGGTATTGTTACTAGGTACTTTGTCAAGTCACATATTATAGTGATTGCATATTCATTTCCGTTAATCGATTTTGGAAATGGACCGATGGTATCAACGAATAGTCATTGGATTTTTCAGGTGTTTTAATGTTTTTGTAGTTTGACATACATGACTTTACGTATTTTTTAATATCTTTAGTCATGTTTTTCCAATAGTAGTATTTTTTTATTTTTTCGGTGGTTCTATAAATTCCGCAGTGACCTCCTTCAATTGAGTCATCATGATATCTTTTTAAGATTTAATATTTCATTGCCCTTATTTTTAAAATCAATAATCGAGATAAATTCAAAAATCTTCTCGTTTGGTGCCAATTGTAGTCTATCAATTTTGTATTTACCGGCCACTTCATCGAGCCTTGAGAAAAATTGACCTAAGTCAAATTTCTCATTAGTAAATAAATCATTGATATATATATACGCAATTATCGATTTAAATCTTTTGATGTAACATCTTTCAGGGGTAATCTTTAATTTACAATATTTCCTGACGTCAGTGTTATTTAAAGGAACGTATATATTGGGCTTATTATATATTTGATTATGCTTATTTAATTTTCTACCTGTGCATGCTGTGTCTTTTTTTATGTGTCATTGAACGTGTTGTTATTCTGAGTACTTTAGCTACTGACTCAGTCATTTCTTTTAGATTGTCTATTGTTATTCGCGATAAAGCATCCGCGATATAATTATCTTTGCCCCTAAGATATTCAACTGTGAATTCATATTCCTCTAGATCAAGTCTCATTCTAGTCAATTTAGAACTAGGATTTCTCATTGAAAATAAGTATGTTAGTGGTCTGTGATCCGTACGGACAAGAAATTATTTACCGTATATGTATGGCCTAAAGTGTGTAATAGCCCAGTGAATTGCTGTTAATTCTTGTTCAATGGTGGATTTATTGCTTTCTCCTTTTGTGAAGGATTTGGATGCATATGCAACTGGTAGGTGTTTTCCTTCGTGCTCTTGAGTTAAAACTGCCCCACAAGCATACTTGCTTGCGTCTGTAGTTATACAAAACTCTTTCCCGAAGTCAGGGTATTGCAGTAATGTTGGGCTTATTAATGCTTTCTTCAAATAATTAAATGCTTTTTCACAATCTTCAGTCCATTCGAACTGTACTTTTTTTTTTGTTAGTCTCGTAATGTGTCTAGAATGGTGCGAAAAGTTTTTGATAAACCTTCGATAGTAATTGCAAAAGGCTACGAATATTCGTGCGCCATCTGCGTCAGTAGGTTGTGGATAATTCTTGATTACTGAATATTTACTATCGTCTGGTAGTATCCCTTTATCAGTACACTTATGTCCTAGATATGTTACTTCCGTTTTAAAAAATGAACATTTTTCGGGGTGTAGTTTGAGATAGTGTATTCTACATAATTCAAAGACATTAGTTAAATTTGAAAGCATGTGCTTCTCAGAGCATCCTAATACGACTAAATCGTCCATATATAAGAAAGCTTGATCTGGTTTTAAACCACTGAAAGCAAATGTCATCATTCTTTGGAATGAGTTAGGTGCTATTTTTAGTCCATATGGAAGTCTAGTGAATCTATATGATCCATTGTACGTTGAAAATGACGTAAGATTTCTAGATTTATCTTCCAGTTCTATTTGGTGGAATCCAGACATTAAATCTAAGCAAGAGAAATATTTTGCTCTGCCAAGTTGATCTAGGATGTCGTCTATTCTTGGCAGTGGAAACTTGTCTGCGACGAGTTTTTTTATTCAGTTGTCTGTAATCTATTACTAGTCTCCATCTTTTTTCTTTAGAGCCTGGTAGTGGCTTCTTTGGTACTAGTAAGATTGGACTGTTGTACTCGGAGTGTGATGGTTCGACTATTCCATCGTCTATCAATTTTTTTCACTTGATTGTCAATCTCATCTTTGTGAGTATGCGGTACTCTATAGTTCCTAATATATACGGGTGTATTATCTTTAGCTTGCAATTTTTGGCTATAGAAATTATTAGTTGTTATCGGTTCAGTTTCTAAACCAAAATATCAGTGAATTTTGAACAAAGGTTTGTTAAGGTATTTTTAAATTGACTTGTTTATTTAATATGGTTAAGATTTCTGTTTTTCTACTGTTATTATTAACTTGGTTATTTGTGACAATTTCATAATCATTAATTTGTTCGGTTATGATTTTTGATTCCTCAAATTTTGCTGTGTGAAAATTTGTATTTAGGATGCGAATGAATGCTTTATTTGCTCTTACAAGAGTGCTAGCTATAAATACACCTGGATGTATTTCCTGTTTTGGTACAAGTATATCTTGACTTGTACTTTTAATTTTTATTTGGCGTATTACTTCTGATCTTGCTGGCAAGGTTAAGTATTCATTGCATGTATTTGCTATTGGTATTTCTATGTGTTGGTGAAAGTTAGGTACAAAGTAATCAAAATCTTCGTTGAAATCTAGAATACAATTGTATTTTCTGATAAAATCCATACCGATGATTCCATCACAAGGTATTGGGAAATCATCGTGCACGACGTGAAAGGTGTGCGGAACTAAGAAATTTTTGTACTTCAGATCGAAGTGTGTAGTTCCTATTGATTTTATTTTACCTTGTCCTATTCCACTTAATGATGTAATGATTTGTGTGTTTATTTGATCTTGTTTAAAGTGTGCAGTTTTTATTAGTGAAATATCTGCTCCTGTGTCTATTTGTGGACTTTTATAAAAATGCTCAAGTTAAGATTAAGATTATACAGTTTTCTTTCTATTGACTTGATCTTAGGGGACTGTGAGAGTTTTCCGAATATTCTTGGTTATTGTTAGCTATTCTAACCTTATTAGTTCGACCATTTTCTTGTCGGTTATAACTGTTTCGGTTATGGTTTCCACGATAGTTGGAGTTGTTATCTCTATTACCATTATTGTTATTGTATCTTCTGTTGTTTTGTCGATTTCCTCCTCTGTAGTTTCCTCTGTTACCACCTCTGTAGCTTTCTCTACCATTTCCTCTATTTCCATGGTAGGGTTTATCTGATCTTCCGAAGTGTAGGATAGTGTTGCGTTGTCCAGTTGCTTCGGTGCAACTTCCGACAAAATTTCCTATTGCTTCGTTCATGGAGTTGAATTGACCTGCCTCCATGATGCGTTTTACTCTATCTATGGTGCAATTTTTGGTCATTGCTTTTACTGCTACTTGGGTTGAGTATTTGGTGGCTTGACTACAGGGTATGCCGTCAGCGATGTATGCGCTTTCTAAGGATTTGGTCAGTGTTTCTATCTCATTGCAGTAAGTATTAGCGGATTTACCACTTTGTCTAATGTTAAAAATTTTTGCCGATATTACTTCAATGGTTTCGCCTTTTACACATGCTGTTAGTTTTGCTATGATAGACTGAATTGTCGTCTCACTGTCTAAGAGGTTTCTGCTATTGCCTTTTAGTTTAGTTTTTATTAAACTAACGGCTACTGATTCGTGGTTGCCTTTTAGTGTGTCTACTAAAGAAAGTGCATCTAAAAATGATCTTAGATTTTCTGGCTTTCCATCGAATTCAGGAATCAACCTGGTGGCAGTATTTATAAATTCTATATTTGTCTGTGCCATGTTGATTTCTTCCAGTCCTTCCTCTTCAGTAATATTATCTTCTATCATAAGTTGTTGTATATTAGGTGTTATAAGGATATTGATATCAATTTGTATTGGTTCTTCAATAGTGTGTGGAACTTCTTGCTGAATATTATGACGGTTAAGGGCTTTAACTAATAAATCCCTGAGTTCCCAAAATATGTTTAATGCTTGGTTCTTATGTGTTTGTGTAAATCTGTTTTTATTTATTGCTACTGTCTTTCTAACATCTTCTATTGAACTTATAATAATGCCTAAATGTTTTCTGATTGTGTCTTGCCCTATGCTACGGTTTTGTGTAATGCATTTATAAGAATTTTTTTATTATTACTGCATTAGTTTCTATGGATTTTATTATTGTTTCCCATTTATCCATGGACATAAAATTATCAAGTGAATCTAGTTTCTGGTTCTTATTCTTTCAAATTTTTTTATATTTTTTTTTATTAATATTAAGAGGAGTTTTCTTTCTTATTTATACCTTATCTAGTTGGTTTGCCATACTTAGATATTTCTTTTTTTAATTTTTTATTGTGCATAGCGTATACATGTAGTGCTAAGTTTATAACGCTTACAATCGTAATTATGACTATACATATTTCTATTGTTTCTATATTAATTTTTTCTTCTGTTACTTCTACTTCATTTATTACGTTAGCGTTGGGCTTTTCTAATTTTGAGTCGGTATTGCCCATTCTTAAAAAAAATTTTGTTAAGTTCAAAAAAAATTTTAATTTAAATCAATTTTAATTAAAAATTTATATTTTTTTTCGTTAGTGAAAAAATTTTCATTTAAGTGAAATTTTATTTTTAAATTACATTTTTTTTATTCTTTTTTTATTATTTTTTTTTTAATTCATTTGCTTATTATTAATTTACAATTTCAATTTGTTTTTCTTAAAAATTAGTTGCCCCGAGCGATTATCGCTTACTGGCCCTATGAGTGCGAATAGGGAGCACTTCATTAATACAATCTATGGGTTTTTTCTCTTATTGTGTTGTCCGTCCTGGTCTGGCGTCCAGGAATTGTTTGATGAGGAACGTTATTTCATCTATGCGTTCCCAGATTTGGCACGATCTTCCCCAGGGTGGAGCTGGTTCTGTGTTCAGCTCACGTTGGAGGATGGCTTTTACCCTCTTTAGTTTTTGCGTGTAGCCTCCACGCCTCTTCCTTCTTGCTACTGGTGGGATTATTATTTCTTCCTTCTTTGGTTTTTGGTTTTTTCTGTCGCCTCCGGTACTCCTCAATGGTCAATGGCTGGGGACCGGGCTTCCTCCCTGTCATCGCAACTGACGGACGCTTTGGCTGTCCCGTCAGGACTTTTGGTTTTAGGTGCTCTAATTTGAAGCACACTTTTCAGGATTTTAATTGAATTTTTATTGAAATTTCATTTTTTGGATTTTTATAATTTTTTGTAGATTTCTCTTTTTTTTGAGTAGAGGCTCAAAATGAAGCCTCTTTTTAATTTTTAAAATTATTTTTTTGGTGCTCTATAGTGCGAAGCACACTGGCAGGATCGCCATGTAAAGAATAATAATATTTAAATTTTATTATAACCGCATGTGTGAGCGGAGTAAATTGTATTGATTTATTTTGTCAGCATTCTTCCTTAAATACTATTTTACAATATATTTTACTTATCCATAATCATTGCTTAAATCTATGCTTGTTGTTAGTGAGTGTGTATATGTGTGTTTGCGGCAGAGGCCGGGCGTAAGCATATGTAAAGCAAAGCAGTGTTTGTTTAAATATGCATTCCGTCTTGTCAGCAGTTATACACATGTCGGTCTTGCGTATAGTGGTAATGAACTGAAGTGACAAAGAATGCCATCAAGGTCTTTTGATAATGATATTTGATATTTATTTGTGCGAGTTGAATTGTGAACTGATTTGGGTTAGTTTGCTTCGACTTGTTTGTTCTTTAAAAGTCACACTGCATACTACACACTACACCTCCCTTTTTAATAAGAATGTTCATATGACTGTAGTTTTATGGACATTCTTTTACAATATTGTTTTTGACTTTTATCAGTTTCTTTTTGTTTTCTTGTTTTTCCTTTTATTATTATCTCTTTAATTATTGTACTTTTTAAGTCTATTCTTATGAACTATTTGGTTTTTATTGGTTTTATTGTCTATTATTTGTACATTTCCTCTTAAAAGTATATCTCTTATGGGAAATGGACCTTTATACTGAGGTTCTAACTTATGTCCTGATTAATTTTTTAATAAAACTAAATCTCCTATTTTAAAATTATAGGGTATAGTATTTCTATCATAAGCTAATTTTTGTTTTTCTTTTTGTGTATTTATTAAGTGTTGGGCCCTTACACTAGCTACTTCTAATCTAAATTTAGCTTCCTTAGCGTAATCATCTACATTATATAATGGGGTAATTCTATCTATCTCTCTAAATTGTTCGAAACTATGAGGTATTTTAGCAAATATTAATTCATATGGGCAGTAGTTATGTACTGTTGATGGTGTCGTGTTGAAACAGTATGTGAAATATTTAAGCCATTAATCCCAGTCGGTTTTATCTATTGATATGTAGGAGCGAACATATTCATTGAATGTTCTGTGACTCCTTTCTATAGTACCGAGGGTTTGGTGATGATGTGCTGTAGAAGTTATTTTTTCTATTTTGAGCAATTCACATAATTCCGTAAGTATCGCATTTTTGTATTCTGTTCCCATGTCCGAAATGAACGTCTTCATTGGACCATAAACGAGAATAAAATGTTCAAATATAGCTTTTGCGATTGTTTTTGCGTATTTGTCTTGTATAGGTATTGTTACTAGGTACTTTGTCAAGTCACATATTATAGTGATTGCATATTCATTTCCGTTAATCGATTTTGGAAATGGACCGATGGTATCAACGAATAGTCATTGGATTTTTCAGGTGTTTTAATGTTTTT
>NW_023465072.1:0-9439 GCF_013731165.1 Rhagoletis pomonella
TGCTAACTGGCGAATGTTCGCCTTAAGTTACTCCACCATTTCTTCATTGATTAACTCTGGTATTCTGGCGTATACTTCTTAGCTGTTATGGCAACGAAATTGCCTATAACTCTACCCCAGCTACAGTTTTAAGTTTATAAGTGGTTTGAGGGAAGTTAGAAACTTCCCCAGTAATACAACTTGTCATATCACATATACATTCATATTTCTGTAAGATATATACATATGTATGTACATATACCTATTTATATAAATACATACATACATACATACGTGTGACAGTTATTTCCTCTTTAATTTTCCCATAACCGGTTTCGTGTGACTGACATAATTTATGTTACGGAATTTTATTGTTTTGCAAGCTTGACATTTTTTGCATACAAATTCATAATGAAATTTTCTGTTCTATGTAACATAAATATACATACATACATACAATATATAGCAGCTAGGGAAATAAATAATATATAAAAACACAAGTACAACAATTTTATCTTAATTCTTTGTTGGCTTTGCGGCTGCTAGTGACTCTGACAATGTTGTTTGTTTGCTTTTTAATGCTCGCTCGCAAACGTGCTAGTGTATGCATGTGTGTGTAAGTCAGCTGTTTTTACCTGCCAGTATGTTATATTCACACATTTAACTCATAAATTATCATCGCGCATTGTTGTAAGTCAAAAGGCTTACAAAAATAACTGCAACAACAAAAATTCCAGGAAGAGAACAACAAAGGCTGGACGGTGAACGAGTAGAAGAAAGCAGCAGTATGAAGTGGAAAAAAAGCAGCCATAAAGCGTACAAATTACAATTATTAATATTTATTGCCCACAACATACAGACACAACGGATAGAAAAGGAAAGATAGAGAAAGGAATGGAGAAGAAGATAGATGGAGCAGGAAGTGAGTGTGGCTTAAAAGTTATGACACATACTACATACATACATACGAGTATAATTGTAGGTAAGAATGCCATTGAGTTATTGTAACATGAGAATACAAGTACCTAATTGCTTAGTTGAGTGTGTGCGTATGCATTACTGATCCTTGCGACTAATCTCTAAAAAGAGTATTCCAGGATTAGTCTCCATGGGGTAAAATTGTGCATTCATTTTTCGCATAATTGCGCTACAAATCGGAGGAGAAGCTCAGTGAAACACTGACATATCTATCTATTATTGTTGTTAGAATATGGCCCAGTGAACTTCGTAGCACCTACAATTTACCTGAAATTCCAAGTTAATTTCGCAAACCTCCAACGACAGGCCTTGTGATTCGTTTATGGTCATTGCAAAAATCAAACGCACGTGGAATTTCAGCCGCTTAAAATCGAGTGGCAAGTCCATTGAAATCATCGGGAAACGCAGAATTTAAAATTCCTTTCCTTTATATTTACTCTTTATAATCGTTTCCTCGTTGTTTATTATCTTTTTCACAGTCAGTTTCATTCCATTGCATCGTGGAGGTTGATTAAGGTTACGCAACATGATGATGACTGATCCTACTTTTAATTTCAAATTGTGAGGTGGTAGTACGGACAATTTGAGCGAATTCAGAAATTCATTCAGGAAAACAACAGGGTCGAGGGTCTTTCAAAGTTCTTTTTGGTGCCTTCAATTTGGTGCTATCAATTTGCATAGCACGTGTCTCGTTGATTTGCATGTTCAGTGGCAATTTCAAGACAGAATGTGCAGTTCGTCCGCCTTCTAACAAAGTCGCTGCTATTACAAATGAAGCTAATGCTAGGGCAACTAGTAGCAGTGAAGTTAAGAATGTTTTTTTCCAGTCCCTCTAGGAGCATCCAGCAAGTAAATTCCACCATTTGAAATATTTGTACGAGCTGCTTCGACTAATACTTCGGCTGTTGTTGTCTTTGTATCTCGTGTGTATCATGCATTATTTAATTGGGTCGTATCATACCCAAAGATGATTATACATACTTTGTTTGCCATCAATATACGATAACTTGACGAAGTTGCAGTATTTCATGTTGATGGAAGCCTCAAACCCTTTGGATAATATTGACGGATATGGCTTTTAGTTTTTACTGTTCAGATAGGTGACAGACGTACTGAAAATATTTTTTATTAAAGATTTTTTCAAATACGTTTCCTATCATTTTAATTGAATTCAATTTTCGAAATAGGTGGCAGTAAGCTTTCTTAAACCTTTTTAATTTGCAATATTTAATTTATGTTACCAATCAAATTCAATAAAATTTTTGAAACAGATGCCAACCTTCCTCAAAAATATTTCAAACTGTAAGCCTCCTAGACCTCTTTCTTTTGACACCCATACTGTAATACCTACTTTATCTTGTAAATTGCTTATATTGAAATTTTCAACTCTCTACTCTCTAATTTTTTTTTTAATCGGTCAATCCGTTTCGAGTTTTAGCGAGACTAACGGACTGCAATTCATTTTTGTATCCGAGCGCACTTTGTTCACATAACGGTTGATTGTAATAGCCAAAATGAATCGAGATAAATATAGGCAAGTTTATAGATAAATTCCCAGAATGAAAAAAGAAATCGATTAAGCGGTAACACGCCGTCCGTCCGTCTGTTCGTGTGTGTACACGAAAACTCGAGAAAAAATTCCGATACATATCTCAATGAAACTTGGCACGTGCACTTCTTTTGAACGTAAGGCTGCATTTACATTAGGTGATTTTCTTTGCGATTCAACATTGCTCAAGAAAAATCGCTCGTGTACATGGTGATTCAAAAATCGCTTGCCTCAAAGTAGGCAGCAAGTCAACTTTGCAAGCGAGTTTTGTCTGTTAAATAAAAAATCGCCTCATGTATAGGCAGCTTAATATGGATATGAATGTATATGGTTTAGCCACGCCCACTTATCTTCAGATGTGTATATCTCGGCAACCGCTCCACCAATTTCTGCCAACCATGGCACTGTTATTGATCTCGGTAAAAGATACCAAATGGCTGAAAATTTTAAAAGCAGACAATATCAATTTTAATATACCAAACTACTGTTAAAATTTTTAAAATCGGTCTAAAATTACGCCTACTTTTTAAATAGCGGTAACTTTCAGAAATACTTGAAGCTTCGGTATTTCGAATTTTAAGAATGCTAATTTACTCAAAATTAATACTTAAAACAATCCCTTAAAAAGAAGTAACGTTATTCTGGGATCATCGAAAATGGCGTGATACTTCCCACTTATAAATATTACATAAGTTTATCTCATTAAGTCTAACTGAACATACCAGCAAAAATGTGCGAAATAAGGATAAAACCACAAAAGGTGAAAAAACACTATTTAATACGAACGCTGGGCTTTTCCCGAATTAATACTTTTTTACTTGTTATATATAACATGTATTTATGTAGTAAAATCATATCTAGCTGCAATGTTGACCTATTTAATTATGGAACAATAGCAAAAATATTACGGTAATTATGCTGGCGGTCGCCGCAGCCGAGTGGCTAGAGTTGCGTGATAAGTCGCGCTAGGACCCTATTCCGATTACTTGTTTGCAATTAAGAGATTTCTGCAGTGGTCGCTGCCCGTAAGCGAACGGTAAATCTCCAAATGTAGATACTTCTGACATAATAAAGCTTCGCATAAAAAAAAATATTTCAAACTACAGGCTCCGCCATTGGAGGATGATTCTGGCTAAACATTTAGCAAACATTTTAGTACCAAGTATTGATTTATTTATTTCATTTCGCTTAATTATATAATTTGCTATCCATAATACAAATGCTGTTACTTAATCCGCTTACAAAGTGCTTGGCATTAAATAGGGGCCATTAATAAAATCATTATTGAGTATACCGTTACATACCGATACATAATGTATAATTATATACTCACGTATGTATGTATATGATAGTTTATTATTAGGGTGCCCCTGAATATAGGGAGGAAAAATATTTTTAAAAAATTCGATTGACAAATCCTCTTATTTTTATATTTCGGACTAGAAAACGTAAATATATGCAGAATTTTTTTGCTGCAAAACGACGAACGCACGTCCCGAGTTAAAATTGCACCTTTTTTAAGAAATTGTTCTGAGACTACCACACTGAGCAACAATATGTACGTGCTGCTCACATATGACAAAAGAGCACAGAGGTAAGAAACTAACGTTTTGAGTTTTTCAAGGACATTGAAGAAAAAAAATTTACATGCCATTTGTAGTTTTTGTAAATGATGTTTTTTAAATGATTTTAAATGAATGGGGCATATTCATAATCCATTGAAATTTATGCCAAAAAAACTGCAACTAATTTAGAGCTGACTTTATTTTGACTTTGAATATGCCCTTATAATGTAACTTCAAATGTCGGTGACTAAAACTGCGGCGGTGGCTTAGCAGACCTTGTTATTCCTGAAGTTATTATTAACCTTGAAATCGCTCGTCGGTAAAATGTCTGCAACTTCGTTATTGGAAGGCAGGAATACGTAATTTTTGATCCTACTCATTTACTGACATGCCTGTGTTAAACTATAAATGTATCTTCAAGATGACATCCCAGTCCAATGGCAGGGCCTATACCTCGTCTTGGATTGTTATAAGATATCTCGGGTTTCTGCAACTCTCGGACGAGTTACCGGGTACACCTAAGTTGTGAAGACACACATATCCGGGTTGTCTCGCTTCATTTGTTGCTTGCTTGCCTTCGTTGTGGAATTTTTCTACTAAAAGAGAGTTTCGTGGGTCAATGATTCTAGTTGGGACAGAGGTTGTTACTTCTGGCAGAATTTTTTGCGCTACTCTGAGCAGATCCGGAAGTAGACCGGTATCGCAAGATTTAACGTTTTTAAAAGTCCCGGCCTGGTTGATTTTATAGAAAATAAAATGGCATCTGATATAAAAACTTTTGCCAAATGTTTTTTTTTTTTTAATATTCTAAAAACATAGTCCATCGTTTTTTCGTCAACATACATATGTATGCAGGCATAAATAAATATGCTTTTGCGTTCATAAATATTAAAATCAATTAACAATTCAATTCTCATCACACACACTATCATATTTGCATGTAAGTATGTGTGTAAGTACATATTTATATAAGTATACATAAGTATACGTACATTATTAAAAGTGTTTTAGTGTAATAAGTACTGATTTATGCATAAAATTGTATGTTTACAACATTCACAGCAACAACCATCTGTGTAAGCAGCATATACTATATGTATGTACATACGAAGGTGGGTAATTAAATAAATATTTCATGCAAATTTTCTTTTTTAAATTAATTTCATTTATAAGTAGATAGGTACTACTTGTGTGCTAATGCGAGTGCATGTGCGGACATACGTACATATGTGTGTATGTATAATTCAATTTTTAATTTATGCTGAAAACAACATGTGTAACAGCGCTTTTACTTTCAAGCACAGCAGGCAATCAACCAGCAAAAAGAGATCGCATATGCCTACTTTATTCAACTTTGAAGTGATTTATACGGAAACTGTTTAAAAAATGTGAAATCATGTCAAACTTTACAGTCAATAGGGTTTGCAATATTTAAAAATTAATTTTTAAGTGAATAGTAATAATCCTGCAGTATAGGGTGTGCCAAGTACACACAGATATGTAAGTAAAATAAAACTCCCTCTACCCACAAACACTAAGAAGAGGGTGATGAAAAGGCAACCTTTTTTTTTGTATAAACGAACTCACCATAAGTTAACAAATACTCGGCGCACATATTAAATATAGTTTTTTAACCTTTCTGAACACTACATGCCGTTACATGGTACACAGGGTGGTTTCACCCCTATTTGAAACATTGTCGCTAATAAATATGTTCATTTAGTCTTAATGAGATAAATAGTAGTCATTTTCCATAATTCTATTAAATATTTATTTTGGTAATTTTCGTTAAAAAAAAATATAGTTCTTTCTTTAACAAAACCCGTGTAAATCCAAGTTTCCAACTTTGTGCAATATTAAAAAAATTCCACAAACTTGCGTACGAATTTCGAGCTTTTTCAAAAATTCTAAAAAATCAACCGTAATTTTTAGGCATTTGAAACTTTTACTCTATTCTAATAGAGACTCAAAATAAAAGGGGTGAACGAGAATGACCTTTAGAGGCGCCGCGAAGCTCGCCTTTGCTGGTTTTCAATAAAAAAAAAATAATAATTTTCTGTTGGTGTCGATGCAGCCAATTACTTGAAACACCCGTTATTTTATTTATTTTTTTAATTACAAATTAAACAGATTTTCCACACAAGAGGACAAATCTATTAAATATGTAAATTCGACATAAAATATGCAAAAATATACAAAATAAAAGATGCGCAACGTTTCCAGAATAATTACATTTTTTTCTATATGTATTTCGCTCACTTGTACAATTAAATCAATTAGTTGAATTTTAGTAATACTGACTTTTCGTCCTAACTCTCAAATAAAAATGAAAAAACTAGTATTGAAAGCCCCTTGGTTACATTCATAAATATGAACGACAGTGATGTCAATATTATTATGGCTGCTATGCAAAATTGAAATTAAATTACTTTTTTTCCTATCGATTACCGTAAATGTACTTGTGGTAATATTTGCATGCATATATGTACATAGGTATGTGTGGTATTGTAAAAAATTCGATCGGCCGGCCTAAAAGCTAATAAATAATTTTGAGGTGTAAATTTTTCTCAGTGCAAAGTGCAATTTTGTGTGATTCACTAAATATGCACTCTACTTAATTGGTGCTCGTGCAAACACAGATAACACAAATTTCATAACATTGACCAACGCGCTCGCATAGTCAAGAGCAATGAAAAGTTTTCGCTTCCGCAATAGAACGAGCAGTTGGGTTTCACATTTCAAGTGACGCGCTCTTTCGTAAACAAATTTTATAGATATTGTCAGCGAAGGTAACCGCACCGAAAAGAGACCAAAACAAAAAAAAAAGCTAAAAATGTCAACGAAGCACGCAGAATTCAATGAAGATGAATTGCATCCACCACAATGGCTTAATGAAGAGTTGTCATTGTGGCCGTGCTTAAGGCCCATGAGCAACAAGGGACAGAGCTGACTCTCGAAAAAGTCAAATTTACGCCAGCGACTAAGAAAGGCGATCACTATGCGAGCGTTATGTTCCGAGCGGTGGTGGACTACAAAGCGAACGCTACGCCAAAGTGTCAATCGCTGATAATCAAAACGCTGCCGGAGTTGGAGGGCCAAAAAAAGGATTTGCTGAGTCAATCGTTTATTTTCGAAACGGAGATCGGCATGTACACCGAGGTGCTGCCCAGGTTTGAAGAAAATTTGCGCAAGGCCGGTGACAAAACAACGCTCAAACCGCCGTATGTCTGTAGAGCTAAAATGGCAGGAAGATTTATTTGTATCTGTTTTTTTTTCTATATTCTTTTCGAAATGCGTAGCTGGCTTTATTACTCGCTGAGTCCGCATAAAGTGCTTGTGCTTGATGATATTGTGCCCAAAGGCTTTGAGCTAATACGAGATCGTGCAATGACAATGGAAGAAGCGAAAGCTGCTTACGAGCGACTTGCTAAATGGCATGCGGTCAGCTTCAAAATAATTAAACAGGTTTTCGTATATTTTGGTAAAGTTAAAATATGTAGTTAAGCTAATCGAATTTGGCAACAGGAACTGCATTTTTTCGACAGATATCAGCATGGTCTATTCACTATGCCCAATCTACTGAACGAAGGTCTGATGACAGACGGCATAAAATTCTTTATTGAAATGCTCAAGAAGAAGGCAACGTTGCATCAATTTGTGCCACACTTCGAAGCTCTGAGACCCGTTATACTGCAGAGGTGCTTGGACACATTTAGGGAATTTCGAGAGACACCGCGAGCGGATGCCTACTATGTGCTTTGCCACGGTGACTTCACCATCAAAAACATGATGTTCAAGCACAACTCGGCTGATGGGAGCTTGGTGGATGTGCAACTTTTGGACTTTCAGCTTTCATATGTTGGCTCAATCGCAAGCGATTTGATTTATTCGATGGTACAGCTGCTCGACGAGCACTTGAGAAAACAGTTTCCGATATTGGTTGAGTACTATTTTAATATTTTTATTGAGACTTTATTGAAACTCAAATATAAGGGTGCACTGCCAAAATTGGAAAAGCTGCGGGAACAGTTAGTGTGGCACAAGCATTTCGGTATGTTAAATTATTATTTTATCCTCTTGTGTGTTTCAAGTCCTTATTTATTCTGAATATACTCGTTAAGAACTTTTCCTGATCACCACATTTTTGCCAATCTGGTACAGGCTACGTGAACAAAATGTGGACCCCGTGGATTTGCATACATCAGCGGAATACCGACGTTCAATGTACAGAAACCAAAGCTACATTGCTGAGATGGAGCAGCTTTTGCCGAAATATTTAAATTTGGGTTATTTTGATAATTAAGAAAATTACTTAATGCAATATTTATACATATTTATATGTAATATAGTATATGCACACTCATCAAAAAAAAACAAACACACGTAATCGTACTTATAACATAATTCAAGTGTTTCACTGAAAAATGTACCGAAGATAAAACAGCAAGTACTCTATCAGAATTTATTGTCAGTTTGATAACAACATTATTTAATTTAATTGCAAATTAAATATGGAAAGATTATGGACAAAAGTGCAGTAAAAATATGTTTTATCTCTATATTTCATTGTTGAAATATTTTTCAAATAGATATTGGTAAAAATGAACAAAACTTTTTTATTTATATTTGATGAAATAAAAGCGACCTATGTACACCAAAAAAAAAAAAAAAACTTTTCTTAATTGAAGAAAAACAGCAATCAAAATGATGAAACATGGAAACGAAACAGAACTAAAGAAATTTTATCCTCTTTTCATGCCCAACATTTCTTCAAAATGATAGATTACATCCACGGTGCCATATCTTCGTGTACGTTTTTACACATTCCAAAGAAAAATTACGCATTCGGGAGAATTTTTACTCATTCGTCAGAATTTTCGACCGTAAAGTAAGGAAAGTTTTCTTTGATCCGGAGATGGATTTTTGGTTCAGTGTATTGCCGTACTGATTTGAAAATGGGTATCTGCATTTTTCTTCGAAAATTTGTAATTCATATCGTTGAATTCGTCTTTTAAATACGAAGCTATTCATGCAAACAGAGTTTTCAAATTATAAATAATAATAAAGTTATTGAAATTTTAAATGTTCACGTTTGCAGCATCTACAGCAATTTTTCGAGAAATCCTGATGTAAAATGTGGATATCTGCAAAAACATTGCAACTTTTTCCAGTAATTCTTGTGTGTGCTTTTATGAACATACATATATATGTACGCCTGCATATGCTCGTCAATTTAAATAGTTTTCAGCGCTTCGTTACGTAGCTAACTTTTCTAATTTTTATATATGTACTTACATATGTATGTGTATGTATACTTAAGTATGTAGATCATAGCTGGGCAAAACGCTACTCGCGAGTAGCGTCTGCG
>NW_023465073.1:0-9438 GCF_013731165.1 Rhagoletis pomonella
AAAAAAATGCACCTTATGTAAAAAATAAGAACACGATATGGATATCCGATCGAATATTCGGTAGGCTGATGTCCCAAATAAGTTTTACAATAATGTTGCACTGAGTTTTTGTGAAGTTATTTGAAGTTAAATATAATTCAGTTACTATGGAAAACCAAGTTGAATCATATGAAAAATACCGAACTATAGTGGACGATTCAATTGAAGAGTTATAAAAATATTTCAAAACAAAAAGACGTAAGCGCGACATATTTTTCAAAATTTGCTGTTTAACGAAGAGATCTCCCTAGAACTTCCAGATGTATTTCTACATCAAAAATAAAATTTTTGAAAAAATTTCGATCACAACTTTTTTGCGGTTAGATCTCGTTTTGGCAATGCTTTGAAGAAAAAGCTAACGACTCTGACGATGGTTATATTTTTTTGCAGTGATGAGGATATGAAAACAATTGGTAGATAAGGGTACAAGGAACAAATCAGCGATTTATGAACTAGAAATGAAAAAGTATTTAAAATTACCCCTTTACCCAGACAAAAAGGTCTTTTAAACTGGTGGAAGAAAAGTTGCAAGAATGTCATCATTTCTTTAAAATGTCAAGGAAGTATCTTGGTGCACCATCTGCTTTAGTGAACTCAGAAGGAAAAGTTTTTTGTGCACTGGGTATCATTTAATTTGAAAATAGAAACAGTTTATTGCCCTTAAATGCGACAAAGCTGCATTTCATAATAAGAAAACATAAGACTTTTTATTTTTAACATAACATATAAAAAATGTGGTCTAATTCACAAAAAATTATATACACATATTCGGTTAAAACAGCACTTAAATCTTTTATTAATTTGGGTTATAATTTACTATACTGAACTATGTACTTATAACTAGAAGTCAAAAAGACTTTCTTAGTACTCAAAGTTGGTGTCTTAAAAGAAAGCAATAAAAAAATGTACATCTCCCCGACGGGGAATTGAACCCCGGTCTCCCCCGTGACAGGCGGGGATTCTGACCACTATACTATCGAGGATGTTGATATTATCAATAGCTTTATTGCTCCAAACGATTTTTTATTTTAACGACTTGTATTCATTAACATATTAAGACTCATGCTGAATTTCCACTAGGAAATAAAATGACGAAAAATTTGTGCCATTTTGTAAAAATGCTACGTGGAAACAGATTGAGTGACTGTTATTCCTGTGGTAATGACACCGATTTTTTGCTCAACTTTTCCAATCAAATTTTCGTCATTAAATGCACAGCGAAATGCCGACATAAAGAATATTTTATAAACAGGTCTATTCTGCGCTGGTAATAAAAAGTTTGTAAACGGTAAATAAAGTTCCTGTCAATTTTTAAACCCTTTTCGCATTCTGTATACTCTTGTAACCGGTAAATTATTGCCCCGTGAAATATGCAACGCCAGGATTTGCGCAATTCTAGAATCGCGGTGACAAGAACTGGTAACATTTTTTGGTAATACAATTTTCCGGTTACAAAATCTTCGCTAACCTGCAGAATAGACCTGTAAGTAATAACAATAACGGCTTAATTTAAGTCAGTAAATTAACTTGCAGTCGTCATAATTCATAGTCTAATAAAACTAGTTTTCACAGACACAATAATTTTTTTAAGGCAAACTAAAAAAAAACATCACATCTCCCCGACGGGGAATTGAACCCCGGTCTCCCGCGTGACAGGCGGGGATACTGACCACTATACTATCGAGGATGTTGAAAGAAGCATGTCAAACACCAAACAAATGTTAGAAAGCTTCTAACGCAATACATTAGACCGTCACTAAGAGAGCGAGCAGGGAGAAATAGCAGCGCTAAATTTAGTAGAACTTTAGTACTGTGCGCTGTTAGGGACATCTGTTGTTTTACACAGAAAATCAGCAGCATTCTATTGTCATGCGTTTAACAAGAGATGGCGCTCTTAATACAGTTCACAGTTGCTTACTCATAGCTGAACTTTTAGAAAAAGCTCCACTACGTACATATACTAGGACAGTGCCGTTGTTGGCACTATCGTCATTGCTGTCGGTCGCTAACCGCTATTTGTTTTGTTTATATAAAAAGTTATTGCACTCGCAAGCACGCGAATGAATCAATTGAAGAAGAGGCAAGTTAGTTGATATAAATGACAATGCCGATTAACGCTCTCTAGAAATCTACATACTCTATTTTTTCTAAATTTAGCTAAACAAATCTAATGTTGCAGTATAACTAGAAAATATGTACACATGGGAGAGAGGGAGAGCGATACAGTGTTATGGTGTGCGAGAGCGCGCGTTATATTACACATGCGCAATTGTGCTCTCTTTGCAAATACATACATTCAAAAAATAGCATTTCTTGCAAGTGTTCATAAAGTGGATGGAAGAAAAATATATGCACATACATATGTAGGTGCACACAAATAAGCAGTGAAAAGCAAGACGAACAGCAAACGAGAAATGCCGGTCAGAGTCAAGAGACACATTGAAATACAAACACACTTTTCAATATGGCCGACATGATGGCAAGTAAAACGCAATAAAATACAAAACAAAACTACAAAAAAGAACCATTTCAATGTGCGAAGGTGAAGTTAAGCGTAGGGTCGTACATAGGCATGCTTTCGCTCTCTGTCTCGCATATTGAGCAAGTTGGCTGTTATTTAGCGCTGCGACCGCTGGCGATGGTCCAGTTTTGCCCTGCAATT
Source organism: Rhagoletis pomonella (assembly GCF_013731165.1). NCBI lineage: Eukaryota > Metazoa > Arthropoda > Insecta > Diptera > Tephritidae > Rhagoletis > Rhagoletis pomonella. The sequence goes on from NW_023465073.1 coordinate 2,702, forward strand.
TGTCTTTTTTGTGTTTGCTTTGCTTTTTATTTTTTCGCGTCTCTCTTTTGACACATAATGCGATTGTGTCGCCGTCGTATCATCATTAATGTTGCTGTCCATCTCTGCAGTGCTGTTAGCGTGTGTTTTTGTGTGCCTAGTTCAGTGTTGCCATACATGCGCTTATCCTACCAAAAGTGTTAGGTTTTTTTTTTCCATTTGGTAGGTTGTTAGGCTAGATTGAGGCCCATATTATGAGTTGCATTCGATCTTCGACTGTGGTCGAGAGTGGTAATCGAACGAATTTTCATTTGGTATTATGACGCTCATTCGATGAATAATAGTGCTATTGTAAATTTCGGTCGTTTAGGTTGTTCACAATAGTACATTTTTCACCGCTGAGAAGTTTTGTTCACAAATGGAGCAAACTAGTGTACTTATACATGTATGTTTATGTAAATTTGTGATGCTTAGTAAACTGGCCAGGAGTAGAAATTTTTTAAGAGGGTTTAAGTGACGTCTTTCGAATATATTGTGACATAAAATATATTTAAGAAATTTGCCAACAGATTTATTAAAAACTTTCGATTGTCAAAAGAGGTGTTTGTGAGCTATTTAAAATATTTTTAAACTATCAAAAGCTTTACGATTTTGTTCTCAGAGATCGTGATTTTGAGCTTGTGTTTAGTATTTAGTATTCACGACGTTAGAACTGCATGAAATTAACAAGAAGTTTTTAAAATTAGTATCCAGCCGCCAAAAAGTAAGGAAACAAATGCAAAATCAATTTTCTAACACTTCTCTAAACCTTTGAAAGCAAAATTCTGTTCGACAGAAAATTCGATACACAATGAACATTTCGACACGGCTGCATAGCTCATAATACGAATTTCACTTTCGATCTGCCATCTTCGATAACCAGCAAAGATCAAAAATCGAATGCAACTCATAATAAGGGCCTGAATTTTAGTAGGCGACCACAACAGGACAACCGGGTGAAGTGTAAGTTGCTGGTAAGGTATTGCCCTTCACCTGGCAGTCCTTACCACTTCCCTGCCGAATCTCCATTACTTTAACAAAGACGTGGCCGCCTTATGAAAGTAGGAATTAAGAATGTACTTTTGGTATCAGACATACTTCTGAGCCGCTTTACAAAGTAAGTTACGCATAATGCAGAGTAGTCGCTCAGAGTAGAATGGCGCTTGGAAATAACTTCGGCTGCACGTTATTTTGCAACTGACAACGTAATGTGTCGTCGGAGGTGTTGATTTTGCGCTTTACTAGTAGATGACATTGGCCATGATGACAATTTTGGTACTAAAAACTGAAAGAAAACATGGCTTACCTCGTAAGGTGCTTACCTATTTTCCCAGTGGGAAAATAAATTGTTGTACGCAGCTTAGTTTTTAATTGTACTAGCTGTATCTTAGTTTTACTAAATGTTATGTTATCTACTTTTTTAGTGAACTTGACATTGAAAAAAAAATTAAAAAATCAAAACAAATTTTGGTAGGTTTTGATTGGTTTCGGCAGGCAATTTCGGTATGACAAAAAAACTTGTCCGTGGCAACACTGGCCTTGTTATTGCTTGCTGCTCTGTTTTGGTTACTGTTCGGGTAGGTTTTGGTCTTTTGCTTTTATTGCCCCTCTCGCTCACTGTCTCTCCGTATGCCTAATCATTAACGCCGAGTAAAGCGATGAAGTCGACTGAAATAAGCCAGCAAAGAAGCGACGCAAAAGCCATTCATTCGATTGCATGCAATTAAGAGTATGAGCTCGGCTATAAGTTAGACATTGTGCTCATGCTTTTTGTTATTATTGTTGTTGCTAATGCATATTTCGAGCTTCAGTTTTTATATACGATTTTTGTGTGCTTTCGTTGAATGGTAGGCGGCTGCCGTTATGGTGTATCGCATTGTATATGTAGATGCGGTCGCTCGGTCGTTTGTTAGTGGACATGAGAATGTGGCATCGCATAACAAAGAAAATATTGTAATTTGCTTTTGTTGTTTTTATAACTTGATTTTCTTTTTTGCTTTGAGGGAGTACACACAGCCTGTGTATATTTATTTATACACATACGAAGCGTTGCGGATGACGTAATATTTTACTTTTACTCAGTGTGCTGAAGCTGGACATCATTTGCCTTTAAACAAATAAGTAGGTTTTCAGTGTTTTTAAATTTTATTTCTTTTTGGAGCAAAGTCGATTGTTTTTATTGCAGTTGTGCGACAAGTTCAATGTCTAGTGTGGCTCAAATTTCAAGTTCACGAAATTCGAGTATTTTACGCATGCGTACGTACCAGTGGGGCTAATCATCAATCGCAGATACTAGCCACTATACTATCGAGGAAAAATATTTAATTTTGATGTTAAACAGTTAATATTGCTAAGGTACATTAGGAAAAAAATGCCTTACTGTTAGTACCATCTGTGTTTATTTTCAGAGTGATTTAGGACTTTAGTAGCCCGTGTCAATATCGATCGTACTTCCCAGAGCTGATTTAAAGTACTGACAGATAAGACTGGCCTATCGGCTTATGGAGTTAGAGAGAATGGAGTGAGAGGCAGTGTGTATTTTATCTTGTAAAATACTGCTTTTCCCATACTTTGTCTCTGTTATCCCGCTGGGGCCTGTTGTAATTTTTTGTATTACATGGTTGAGGAAGAACTCTGATATTCGCATGGGTGCTTGACATCGATAAAAAAAAAAACTGTCACAAAAAATTGTTAATCACATCTCCCCGACGGGGAATTGAACCCCGGTCTCCCGCGTGACAGGCGGGGATACTAACCACTATACTATCGAGGATGTTGACGTGAGGTCTTCGCTAACAGTATATGAATAGCACTTAGCAAAAAAATGAAATTGTATGCGAAAACACCATGGAAAGAATTTCAGGAAGCGGTGTTAAAGCTACATATCGCACGTTTAATAATATACAGAATTATTTCAAAGTTTTAATTTTGTGGGAAAACACAATCAAAGGATCTTCAATTCATTCAGTTGGTATACCAAGATACAGATGTAAATTAATATATCTTCGCCATCTCTGGGAAGTTTAGTCATCGGTTAGGCTGAACATATTCTCCTTTTCAAGCTCATTAATTGTATGATGAAATCTCCAAAAAAGTAAATTTTGAATCACATCTCTATATTATTCAACGTGCAATATGTATTTATGTATTTTAAATTCTATTTTTATGTGCAGACTAACCTGATTAAAAAGACTTTTGCTTGGGAACGCTAAACATGCATATGCGTGCACTAAGGCTGGGACTATCCACATATTTGTATACCCCGATATTCATGTATACGGATGAAATCCGGAAAAAGTTCAGAGAAAAATTTTCTTATACGAAGAATACACAATTTTTAATTTTTTTAAACCGACTAGTGGTTGTCACAAAATAGAGCAGTTCATCCCATATAAAGAAATCAGTGGTGCTATTAGTTGCATGTACCTTTGCGACTAATCCCGAATAACGTCTGTGGCTGTGAGTTCTACCGTTTAGTTATCCTATTTGGCAACTCCTTTTAATCCTATCGAAAGCGGCTTTGAAGTCGACAAATAGATGGTTACCAACTCCTCGCCGCCGCACCTGAATAGCTCAGCTGGCGGGCCGTCAGTTCACGCAGGTTTGTTGTTTTTCAGCTGCAAAATTGCTATTCGCACCTCGTGTTAGTTGACTCCTTAGTCTTCGACTGGGGGTATGGGTTCATCTCCTCAGCTGGTTTAAGTGCTGTTACCGTTAAAAAGGATATAGAAATGTTCCCTCCATAATTGAAATACGTTTCCGACATCGGCCACTAGTCGCTCAACTTTTGGATTCGATTTTCGGGCGTTTTCCTATCGTTCAGCGTTTGAAGCTCTTCGCGTTCATGTAGCTCTGCCTCTTTCTTTTTCTTACGACAACTACGCCTCGCTTCCCGCTTCAGTTCCTTATAACGGTCTCACATAGGACCTGTATGCGGAATCTTTTTTCTCTGCAGCTTCTTGACATTCCTCATCGTGCCAGTTGTTCTTTCGGGCTCGCTGAAATCCCGCTACTTTTTCGTTGGCAGTACTTAATGAGCGCGGAATCTGGTTCCACTACTCACATATGGCAGTTTGTTGAAGAGGGCCCTCGGAGAGCAGGTCGAGTTGAGCTTTCCTTGCGGTGTTGGGCGAACATTTTTTACTGCAAAGAGGCGGGCGAGTATCTTGGTTGTAGTCGATGATTGGACCTCTGAGTGTACGTACGTCTAAAACACTGCAAGCGTGCCTTCCGTCTATCACAACATGATCTATTTGGTCTCTGGTTTTTTGATCTGGAGACAGCCTCTTAGATTTATGAATCGTTTTATGCTTAAACCTAGTACTGCTTACTACCATGTTTCGGGCCCCGGCGAAGTCAAGCAGCCTCAGTTAGTTATCGGACGTTCCTTTGTGGAGGCTGAGTTTTCCGATAGTGGCGCTAAAGATTCCTTCCTTGCCCACCTTGGCATTGAAATCGCCAAATAAGATTTTGATATCGTGTTGGGGGCAGCGCTCATATCTATGCTCCAAGCGCCCATAAAAGAGATCCTTAAAGTCCGGTCCGCCGTATTTTTTGGATGGCGGTGATGTCAGCTTGGAAGCGGCACCTTCCCCATTAGGGCGCGGGATATTCCAGGTGCAAACCAGCAAATCATAGTCCTTTATACGTTTGCCGTGGTCGTCATCAGAAGATGGCTGTCTCATCCGAGGCATGCTGTTCTTTTTCGTAGGGCAGGCTTTTAATCCGAGGCTTTACGCTTTCTAAATTAGGCCGCCCAAAATGTCTGGAAGTAGCGAGCTGCGATTTGAATCATACACAAAAAAATCTCTCTTGGTCACTCCCAGGTGAATGACAGTCAGAAGTTTTTCCTACTTACATGCACATCTACGCACGGAACCATATCCTGATCAGCCCTAAAAATTATATACACATAAAAATTGAAGGATTTCCTTTTATGTTAAATATTTAATAGTAAATTTGTAGAATAAATAAAAATGAATAAATATTTAAGCATGCAAAATGTCCTATCGAGATACAGTTGACGGATTTTCCTACATTGATGTGTGGCTGTCTATTAACAAGCTCTTATATATAGGTACTTACACGTTGCATATATTTAGCGAGCACCTCTGCATCATATCAGTACAATACCAGGTACATACGTAAGTAGTGCTCACTGAATTCTATTTTGACATGAATCTGCTTTTCGTCTACTCTACTGTCATTTCCGACAGAAAACCCCACCAACAACGGTTCCCTTCCCTGCAATCCAAGAGACAGACATTGACGACGCCACCGACGATGTTGTCTTTATTGCATTTACAGTAGTAAACCAGAATAGCAACACAAAAATCGAAGAATATAGACTGTTGGCGCGGCACACCCAGCCAGTTGGAAAGCTTTACGCAGACAGGCAATAAATTTGGGTGTGGTTAGAGGTAGGGAGGGAAGCAAGGACTTTGAAAACATTGCGATGCATGAAGATGCAAGGATGAGACAAATAAAAAGAGAGCAGACACTCAGCGAGACAATTTCGATACATTTTCGGGTGTGGGAGATTAAATATTTTGGGCGCACACCAGCAGCGGGTAGACTCGAACGAGTATTTACCAGCTACGCACGAATGTGCGAGTTTTTGTAAAACAGTTGTCTGTACATTCACGTAATACGGTATGTTGCGGTATGTATTTATACCACTCAGACATGGAGTTTCCCACGCATCAAATGGTAGCGCCACTAACTACCAAACCTATTCCCCGGCCCGTGAAAGTTAGATGGCGCACAACGCTAACGGGGGCGACTAGGCGCTAATATCCCTGTGTATGTAGGTAGCAGACGACATGGAAATCTAACAGCGCTTACTGACACCGTTATGGCGGGCGGTGGCGAAAATCGGCGTTAGCCGAAGGGAAAGTTAAATACTCGCATGTTGTTCGTTGTGGACGATTTTCAGCACCCAACATAACGGCAACACACAACCATAAAGGACACTGATGTATGTATGTAGCTGTTATTGTTTTGGTCTGCCTACCTCGCCTCTTCACCTACACAGTTTCTACCCTGGCTTAGACGCTGGGTTCATAATGACGTTTGCCGACCCTACGGCAATGGTATACACATATATATATATACGTACGTACTTACATATGCATATGATGATGACGCTTACGATGATGTCTGAAATGTCCTCAACGCTTTGTGGGTATGAGGAGTTCACCATGGTAACGACCGTACGTTGTTGCTGCCATTTGTTGGTTGGGTTAGATGGCTGCTGGCTGTTGGCGGGTTGTTAAATGCCAACGTACGCGTACACAGTAATGCTCGTAAAATAGCAGGAAAAATTAAAATAAACGAAAGGAAAGCTCGTTCGTAATAAAACGTGACGACAAAGACGTCTGGTGGCCTTCAACCTTTTTCGGTTTCCAGGACACAGCTGGTTGGTTGGTCCTACTGAAGTGTAAGAATGTCTGTGTGTGTGTCTCTTTCATGTTTATGGCTTAGATTATTTTTATATATTTTTCCCCGTTGCAATGTAGAATTTGTTCACATTTACTGCGTCGTTGACCGATTCCGGCGCACTAAGTATGATTTGACAATCGGCAAGCTAACGAAGCTCCCACTCAACTGAACTCATCCTCTATGCGACAGGTTCGGTCATTGGGTCGTTTAGGACTTTCAAAGTCTTCACTGATAAACTTTCAAGCTGGGGTACTTGGCTGACGTTTTAGTTGCGCATT
>NW_023465074.1:0-9438 GCF_013731165.1 Rhagoletis pomonella
ATTATTATTATTATTAGCATTATTATTATTATTAGCATTATTATTATTATTAGCATTATTTTTATTATTACCATTATTAATAATAATGTGCATTAAGATGAGATCTTTTTTTGCACAATAATACAAAGAATAGAGTATGAATATAATTGCATATTAAAATACATACACAAAAGAAAAGTTAACAAAGGCAGATATTTAATTTTACTTAGATATACACGAGTAGAAAGAAAAATAAAGTAGGAGTAGAAATAAAAATAAAAATTAAAATTAAATTACATATTCAAAGATTAAGTACGAGTACGTTTATAACCACTATTTATTATTACAATTGTTAGAGAAAAATTTAAATATGAGGTTTTTGAAATTACCCTTATGTAAGGAGTTCTTTAATGAGGGTGGAAGGGAGTTCCATAGTCTTACCGCGTTTATAAAAAAAACAGTCTTGATGTGCATAAGTAATTGAATTTTGGTAAAATAAGGTTAAAGCAACGTGTACTTTTTGAAAAGTATAGTTTATTATAAAGGTATTCCGGTTTCTCAGTAATAATAAGTTTAAACATAAAAATACAATTACGCGCTTTTAAATAATTTTGCAAATCACAGCCAAGTAAAGAGTTTCTCATAGGTGAAAGGTGATCAAACTTCTTTAAACTATATACATATCTTGTGGCAGAGTTGGAGGCAATGTTCAATTGATTAAGGGAATGTGAATATAACTTACTATAAACAATTTCGAAGTACGTAATATAAGGAACAATTATGCTTGTGACCAACTTCCTTTTCATATCTAACGGTACATAGGAAAATGTTACTCTTAGACAACGTAGTGTATAAAAGATCTTGCTAACAACTTCATTTATGTGATCGTCATTAAGTTTATTACAGACATCCTGAATTAATTCAAACCTAGTAGAGAGATACAGTTGCACATCATAGGCATAAGCATGCAAGCGAGCATGGGAGCAGGTGGTGAATATGTCATTCATAAAAATACTAAACAACAGAGGACCCAAGATGGACCCCTGTGGTATACCTGAGAGCATCTGCACTAGTGTAGGAAAATTGTTTCCGACTTTTACTTTCTGAAATCTTTCACTAAAATAGCTCTTTATAAGTTTAATTGCAGTATCACTAAATGTAAAGTATTTAACTAGTTTTTCGCATAACAAATTGTGGTTAACGGAATCAAAATCCTTGGAAAAATCGAGTAGGCAAAGTAATGTTAGGTGACCTTGATCAAATGGATCGCGTATATCGTCTAAAACCTTCGTAACTGCCGTAGAGCACGAGTAGCCAGCTCTGGCACCAGACTGCAGGGGACGCAGTAGCTTATTTGAGGAGATAAAGTCGGATAGTATACTAATGGGCCTAAAGTCAGAAATCAAAGAAGCGCCTGATTTCTGTCTGCCGGCGTGACGATTGCTACTTTCCACGAGGAAGGAAAAGATGAAGTTGTCAAGCAATGATTGATTATATGTGTAAAGCAGCAGAGTATATGAGGTAAAATGAGTTTGACAAACTTTATCGGGAGCTCATCATTCCCGACGGCATTTGATTTAACACGGTAGACACAACATGCTACCTCCTCCTCGGTAACAGAGCTAAATTGAAAAGTTTCAAGATAACTAGCATCCGGACATATGATTTTTGAATCAAGCGCAATACCAGACAAAGAGCCACATGAAGCAAAAAAATTATTGAGATCGCTTGGATCAAGTGGACAGGGGACTTCAGAGATCGACCGCACACCAAGCTTTTTTAAGTTCGTCCAGAGCTGTTTTGGAGGTAGCGCAGCATTGAGCTTTGTGCTGAAGTAGTTTTTTTTTTGGCTAAACGTACAGAAGCAGACGGAAAGTTCCGAGCTTGCTTATAAGCATTCCAATTGTCCTCAGTCGGCCTCCTTTTCCATGCGTTGTAGGAAATATTGCGCTTTGTAATCGGAAGCCGTAAAATGTACTTCAGAATAGTCAATTGTACTTCAGAAACCGTAAAATGTACTTCAGAATAGCCAATTTTACTTCAGAAACCGTAAAATGTACTTCAGAATAGTCAATTGTACTTCAGAAACGGTAAAATGTACTTCAGAAGACGAAAATTCGTACGCATTGTAATTATTAAAATAGTTTATATTATAGTGACTTTAAATATATTTTTTCAATTTATATTATATTTATATTTTAAGAATGAAACAATTAATTTATTAACGCAGTTTTAAACTATGTACCAGCTGGCATATCGAATAAAAATAGTGCTCATATGTACTTGTAGTTTGGAAAATATATTAAAAAAGTAAATATATTTAAAAATATTATTATATATACCATTTAAATAATTACAATATGTAGTAATTTTCGTCTTCTTAAGTAAATTTTACGGTTTATGAAATACTTTTTACGGTTTCTGAAGTACAATTGACTATCCTGAAGTACATTTTACGTTTTCTGAAGTAGATTCGATGCTTTCTGAAGTACTCTTGGAAAAGGTGTAGCTTTTCATCGGCAGTAACCAACAGCCAACAAGAATTCCATTGTAACCGACTTAAGTCAGAAAACAAAGTGTCTAGTTTAATAGCATTATAGTCACGGTAATAAAATTGGGTTGGTATATCTAAATTGGAATTTAACCCAAAATCGAACGAACAAAAAATTAGATCGTGATCAAATATGAATGACATTTGGTCGAAAAGTGCTGTTGTAGTAGGTGGGGCAAAGAAAATATCAAGCAGGATAGGACGAACACTACATGAAAACCGCGTAGGCATACAGGTATTAACACTACAGACATACCAACAGAAGCAATTGAATCTGAAAAGTTATTTGACAAGGAGTCACGTCTAAGGAGGTTAATATTGAAATCTCCACAAACAATGTAGTGGTCATAATCAAGAAGATGCGTGAAAGATCATGCAAAAAGGCCGCGGGGAGATATTATTATGGTTATATACGCACGAGAGCAAAACTTCTGTGCACCTGTCCGAGATCACGACAATCAGAAACTCAATCTCGGATGTAGTAGAACAACTAACGATTTCAATATTGAGGCTGCTTCTGCAATACACGGCCACTCCACCACCTTTTCTACATAAGCGGTCATGACGCAATAAATTATAGTTAGATATGGAATAGCAATAATCAGGAATATCGACATTAAACCAGGTCTCCGATACACAAACAACGTCAACAGATGAATGTTCAAATGTGGTTCTAAACCTTTCTGAAGTTGGCAGGACAACTTTTTCTCAAAGCAAAAATTCCTATCGGATTTTGCCGTTAATTATCCGTAAATTATCCGTGAAAATAATAATTTTGCCGCGGACATATTTTAAAAAATATCGAGTGCCCTGCTAACTTCCGTGGAAGTTAGCAGTGCACCTTCTGAAAACTAACTAAGGAAACCAGCTAAACCCAAACGAACTATATGATAATTTGCCGTAAATTATCCGTTGTTTATCCATGAAAAGAATTATCTTGCCGCGGACACATTTTAAAATTTTTTAATATTTTTTTAAATATGTCCGCGGCAAAAATATTTTTTTCACGGATAATTTACGGATAATTAACGGCAAATTATGAGATAGGAATTTTTGCTTTGAGAAAAAGTTGTCCTGCCAACTTCAGAGAGGTTGGTTCTAATACAATCAAGTTTATCAGTATTCAAGCTGCGGGCGTTAAAATGAACGACATTAAAACCACCCGCATGCTTGCAGAGCACGTTTACCAAGACTGTTTGATTTAGATTACTATTAGAGCTGTTGGCAAATATATTCACATTAAAAACAAAAACATAATAAAATAAATAAATACTTAGAAAAAATTAAAAAGTGGTTATAAACAAACTTTATACTGGTGGGAGAGACAAAAAAAACATAAGTAAGTCTAAATTAATCTGTTAACGATGGATGTAAGAAGAAAGGTACATATGTATACATAGGTAAATAAATATATGTTAGGTTGGGCTTATTAATTTATTCAGCTCACTGCTTTTAGGTACAGCAACAGGTCCACTACCAGCAGATATACGAATCGTCGCCTAGGTAAAAGATTGTCGTAAGCGCCATTTTGACGATTTTTAGTTCTAGATGCAGTTATATATTTTGAAAAAGGTCTTTCATTGGTGTTATCAGTTTTTAGATATCTCCTTTAGTTTCCGAGATATTGACTAAAAAATTTTCGATAATTTAGTAAAAATTTAGTTAGTGATGCAGTCATATTAAACTAATCAATATCTTAAAAATGGCGTTATCCATTTTTGGATATCTTCTTTAGTTTCCGATATATTGAGTAAAAAGTGTTGTTAATTTGGTAGAAATTTTGATCAGATTTTGTCGTATTTTATACAAAGTGGCTGCCAAATTGTGGACAAATGACGCTTACGACAAAATTTTTCTAAAGAAAATCCTTCATAAACCCAAAACTAATTAACAATAAACATTAAAAATTAAATAATTTAAGAATTTTGTGAACTAGTAACATTTTCAGAGACTTTGGAGAGAATCTATCTTCGCGTTTTTGAGAAATTGCATTCCAAACTTCAATCGCGATTTCCCACAACCTGCCGAAATTAACATACGACAATCTTTTACCCAGGCGACGGAATGTAAACCTCCCCTCCTCGCGTGAAAGCACTATAAAGCTTTTTGTGCTTTCTGAGCTTTATTGCAGCTTGCAGAGTCTTTCTGTTTTCGATAGATAGGCTCTCGTAAATGGAAAAGTTGCAGTCAGTGCCTGCTACTTTAACCGCAGATAAAGTACGTGATCGGTCAGACAGTGAGTGAAATTTAACAATCACCGCACTATCGGGCGGCTCAGCTGTATGCTTGGTGCGAAAGATGTCACAAACAGCCGGAGGTTAAGTATCAATAGACTTACACACACCTTCAAAAATCTGCCTCAGGTTCTCTTCTTTCGCAAACGTCAAACCAAACACAACAGCAGTTGCTTTCTCCTTCTTCAGTGCCTCCAACTCCTCTCTTAACGAATTTATCTCCCCAGAGAGACCAATAAAGCGGGATAAATCTTCGTCAAGTTTACTGCACTTACGCTCAACTTCATCAATTCGATCAGCAATTGCCCCAATGCTCTCCTGCAGCTTTTAGATGCCGGAGATTCTTTGCTTGCTGTTGTGGCTTTACGCTTACCGGCGGAATCCATAGAATCTGGTGACAATACAAATTCAAACAAATCGAAGCAAGGAAAATGAACAAAAATCTTCACAGCGAGGTAGAAAAAGTGTATAATAAAAAACTTGTATTTACACAGCGATTATACTAGACAAAAACAAATTTATTAAGGAGCGCTTAAAAACACGTCTGTCTCTTAGCAGACACTCTCTTTGGGATCTAAACTGGCAAAGTTCGTCAGGCATGCGTCAGACAAAGTTTACTGGGAGGTTATAACAGAAGGAGATCCCAAAGTTTAATTGACCTCCCAAAAGTGCAGCTTAGCAGGTATCCTCACAGGACACTCCAGGCTGAGAGGGCATCTATACAAGCTGGGAATATGGTCGAGTGACCTTTGTCGGTTTTGCGACTCTACCAGCGAGACACCTCTACACATCCTCACCGAATGTTATGCAGTCTGCAGAAAACGTGAAAGAAGTTTAGGCTCGATGTGGCACATTCACTTCCTATCCCCTAAGGTACTGTTAAATTTTCACAGGGAATTAGGTCTAGAGGAAGTAAACACACGTATTTAAGAAAAGTTGCCTAACTTCAACAATTTTTATGCGATTGCAATAAATGAGGTTATCTATCAGTTTATTTGAAAACAAATTTAATTTTAGACAGTACTGCATATTTTAAAATTGTAGAAATTTTTCCTTTTTTTATTTGCCCAATGAAAACTCCCAACAATCCAAGTCTGACAATACATTATTATACATCATTTTAAAGGCCTATAAATCTTCTTCTCACAACATGTTCGATCTTTAAAATTTAATGAAAATTAGTCATCCCAACACTAATAAATCTACAAAACCGTATTTTCTGACCTAAAATTACAAGTCGCGAGCTCTACTAAATGGTTTTTGATCACCAACAGCTCTAAAAAAGAAGTTTGCGAATTCTTCAGAGACAACATAGAAGAATTGATCAAGTATGTGATAATTTAATAATATTAGGAGATTTTAACATAGATTGGAGTATAGATAGCCATTATAAATGCCAATTAGAAAACCTATTTAACGACAATGGCTTGCAACAAAAAATGCAAGAATACACGAGAATCTATATATTATTCTGAAACAAGGCGCTTATTCCCAGCGATCTACAAATCGTACGGAGACAAATTATACATCAAATTAAAGTGCTCGATTTGCACAAACTTCAGATTTAAGATTCATTGAACCATTTTCGAAATATTTGCGTCGAAAGATTTTAAAATGTTTACAATGAGCGAAGCATTGCTACGTTCATTTCGATAGGCAGCGTCTCAGCGGGACAAAAGAGAATGAAAATTTTTTTTTTCGTTTATTCGCTTTCGTCTCTGTTTTTGTTTCATATCGATCAAAGCATGCGGTGTGCGGAATGTAAATTTTTTTAGTGGTATATAAGCCTTAAGAAATGTGGTAGATTCCAAAACAATTTGGTAGATTTACATATACATACATGTATGTAAGTAATAAAATCTTCAAGTTTTTTAAGTCTTTCACGAGTAGTACTTTTCGACTTTCTTTTTGGTTTCTGACTTTCTTGATGATAAATGAAAGAATTATTTTACGGCGAAAAATTTGCTTTGCAAATTTTAAAGCTCAAACAAATTCCTTTTGCACTAAAGTTAAATGAATATTATTTGCGATGGATAGACTAAGATTTTATGACCAAAATTTTTACTGCATGACAATTTTTACTCATTTAGAAAAATTATCCTACGAAAAATTAAGGATAATCGAGATATTTTTCGAATCCTTCCATAGGAGATTTTCATTAGCTCAAATCACTTAGTTATGATGACATAATGAGAATGTGGAGAAAAATGTGATGGTTCAAACCTTATCCAAGCTCACCGTGATATTTGGGAAAAATCCGCTCCTTTTGAGCCGACTTGCCAATTACTTCTGCCAGGCTAAGAGGTGGCAAGTTGTTACTTTTGGAATCAGTACGTTCAAATTTTTCGAAATTATAAAGTTTTATTCCAGGATATGATGCAACATATTTTTTTCACTTTATGACTCTTCATCAATCAATTACTATGATGCTGCCAGGCTAGGAGCTGGCAAGTCGGTGATTTGAAGTTGCCCTAGATAAAAACTGTTAAATTTTGTTTTTTTTTCAGGACAACATTCAACGTATTTTTGAGCAGTCGGCTCTCCTACTATTATAGTTTGTCTAAAATTGGGAAACGAATCCATCAACTCAGATAGGCGGCTGTCATCGTTGTCCCACCGGTCACTCTTAGAATATGTCAATTTTCTGTGTAAATTATATGTATAATTAAGTTTTATAGTCCGCACACTGAAACTACAAAAGCAATGCATGTGGTTTTTAGAATAAAGAAATATGCAGATTTCTTAGACCGTGGAGCACCCCGATTTTCGGGGATTATCACTAATCACAATAAATTCAAGAACAATCATAGATTATGTTGTCTCATACATTCATAATATAATTAGCGGAATTGAAGCAAACCTAAAAGTAGCAGATCATGAGACAATTATAATAGAAATATGTACCTGTTAGAAATAAAAACAGTAATTCACATACGCACAAGAAAATAGACTATTTCCAATATGATAAAATCCTATTTAAACAACATCTCGACACAAGAAATGTAGAATACGATGGTGAGCAGCCGCTTGATGATAACGTCATACGAATTGAAACAGTATTAAAGGATATAATTTCGAAAAATACAAAGACAAAATAAGCAAGTATTGTAAACCAAATAGATGGTTCGGTCAGTGGAGTGCAATAAGGCCCGCGAATATAATTCCCATGGGCTTTATATCTCAAAAAAAAGAGAAATAAAGCCCATGGGCGCTATGTTTATTTCGAAGGGGAAATAGCGCCCACCAATAACAGGCAATAAAGCCCGCGGGCTTTATTTCCTTTGCAAAAGAGCAAAAAATTGCCGCGGGCGTTGTTTCCCAAAGAAAAGGAAATAACGCCCGCTTGATTTATTTCATAAAAAAGGAAATAACGCCCGTGAGTAGTATTTTATCTGGCTTTATTTTACTGAGACATCCAATTATGTATACAGGCACACATTTGCATAAAATGGAACGTATTTGAAACGAACGGCTCTCTATTTTTGCATACAGTGTAGTTCTGAGTTGAATTCCCTTCTGCAGTATACGCATAAAACCGAACGGTATTTTTGCAGATAACTGATAAGCGAATTATTGGACATTACAGGTAAATTGTTACTGTTTTTTTTTTAGCCTTCAACGCGAAGCG
This sequence comes from Rhagoletis pomonella, assembly GCF_013731165.1. Lineage (NCBI taxonomy): Eukaryota > Metazoa > Arthropoda > Insecta > Diptera > Tephritidae > Rhagoletis > Rhagoletis pomonella. The sequence continues at coordinate 8,393 of NW_023465074.1, forward strand.
CATATTTGTTCTCAGCGTCTTAGGTTTTTCAGTGGTGGCGCGCAAATGCGGACGGCAACAGGCTCGCTTTTAAACTTTGCAGATTGATTTGCAGAGCACAGTAGGTAATACCAGCATTTTGTGTCCAATTTGCCGTCAAATTATTCGACAATCGACGAAAGTATTTATTTAACTTTTTACTTTTTCATGTTCCTTATTTTGTTGAAGCTTTGAATTATTTAATTTTCATACACATGTACATACATACAAACACACATATGTATTAAATAAATGCATTGAAATTTGAATTTCAATTTCTTCGGCACCCTGAAATTGTGCATATGGAAACTGTGCATACGAAATAATGCATATGAAAAAACCCGAAATAATGCATACGAAAAAAACCGAAATAATGCATATATGCACAGTTTCGGTTGAAAACCGAAATAATGCATATGAAAAAAACCGAAATAATGCATATATGCACAGTTTCGGTTGAAAACCGCAATAATGCATATTAGAAAAACCGAAATTATGCATATGCACTCTTTCGTTTGAAAACCGAAATAATGCATATGAAAAAAACCGAAATAATGCATATATGCACAGTTTCGGTTGAAAACCGAAATAATGCATATGAAAAACCCGAAATAATGCATATGAAAAACCCGAAATAATGCATACATGCACACTTTCGTTTGAAAACCGAAATAACGCATATGAGAAAAACGAAGTAATGCATACATGCACAGTTTCGGTTCAAAACCGAAATAATGCATATGACAAAAACCGAAGTAATGCATACATGAACAGTTTCGACTCAAAACCGAAGTAATGCATATGACAAAAACCGAAATAGTGCATACATGAAAACGAACTTCTTTCTGAGTAGGCGGCCTTCGGCCGCGCTTAGGGATTATAACCCTTACTAAGTAGAATTCTCCTTTCTGTGTTGCCGGAAAAGGGGGCCGGAAGAATTTTTGCGCAGAACTTTTTCTGCGTAGGCGGCCTTCGGCCGCGCTTAGGGATTATAACCCTTACTAAGTAGAATTCTCCTTTCTGTGTTG
>NW_023465075.1:0-9437 GCF_013731165.1 Rhagoletis pomonella
TCTGTTAACTCTTCTTGAAATGTTAATCGCGCTGTGGTGATATTCCACGGATTTATTTTTCAGCCAAACAATTTTACGTTCCAAAAATTTGCACCTTCTCTATATATCTAAGTTCTCTGGTTAGGTTGTCTACTTGTTTGCAGTAGCGAAATTGATTTATTTGCATGGATTTATTATGATTGACAAATACGGATATGAATCTTTAAAATGTATAGAGGTAGTATGTGTGGTACCTTTGTGTCACTTTAAATGCAACAGCGGCTTTGAATATTTCCACTGCGCGTCACTTGTCAACTTGAAGTGTGAATTTGGATCCTGCTTAGCATTATAATTTAATTATCATCTTAAGTGTTATTGTGCTATTAATTTGATGTGAGCTGTAGGGCAACTGAAGTTGCGGGTTTTGCAGTTTATTTGCTGCAAATAATTTATTGCTGATGATCCATTATTATTTAATGAGGTAGGATTTGGCAACCGCTAGTATGCAAAAGTTTGCATATATAAATAAAATAAAATCAATACCCATTTTAAGAAATTTTCGCATGATGTGGCAAAATACCTCCTTTTTTATAAAACGCTTACAAAAGTAGCATTGTGCAACTATCAAAAATGAAACAAACTGTTTATAAAAAATGTTGTATTTTTTTTTGTTCATTAATTGTTTTAACCCATTTAAAAACGGTATAAAAATGGCCGTGTTATTTCAATCTCCATTAGCTTGAGTCTGATTAAAAAATTGGTTGCAGGTTAGTGTTGGGCATCAACATGGCAAAGTTTAATTTTTGTCCCAATTTTATAATGAAACTCTCTGGTATGCCTAAGAATCTGTACAGGTTCTCTCGCCACTCATTATTTGCTTTCGAGCTCAGTACGTTTTCTAATACAACGACCAGTCTTGCCGCGAGCGATTTTTAAGGGAAGCGTAGCGTTTGAAAAATCAAAGTGAAGTGTACGGAAGAAAATGAGCAAAACCTCCAACAAAAAAAATTCTAAAAAATCAACGCGAATTCAAAGCACAATAGATACTAAAATTGAATGGACTATAAAAGTGTATACCCGAGTTTTTTTTTAGAAATTCGGAAAATTTTGGTGTTCCTTTTTTTGAATGTTAGCGATTGTTAAAAAATCTTGTAAAAGATTTTCAACTTTCTGGTCTACTTTTGTAAAAAATAAGTTAAAAATAAATAAAGAAAAAGTGAATTTTAAAAAGTCATAAAGAACTAGTGTTCCTAATTATATGGCCACCACTGTGAATGTATCTATTATTATTAAAAAAAACACATTTTTTTTATTTATATAAAAATATGAGTTTTCATAAAAAGTGGAATTTGAAAATTTTCACTCTAGCTAGCGACATGTAAAAATTAAATCAGAAATTTTTTTGGTGAATTCTGGACACTTAAAATCGAAGTGATTTTGTCAAAGAGGAAGTGCAGAAGTGTTGGCCATAAAAGTGAAGTAAAAAGCTTCGTTCGGCAACACTGACAATGACCAAGTACATTGGCTCAGAGGATAAGGCGAGAGTCATTCCGAGGAGAGAAGGAACCAGCGTTGCCATTTTAGCCGTTTTCCGGCTAGATTTAGCCGGTTTTGATAGCAACTAGCCGGAGAAAATTTGATCTAGCCGGCAGCCGATTTGTTAGCCGGTTTGTAAAAAAAAGTTAGCCGTTTTTAGCCGATTTTACTATTTGCCTAATTTTCAGGAGCAAAAAGTAAACAAGTTTTTCGAAAGCAATAATGCAGACCCAATGAAGATTTTTAATGAACTCAATGTTTTACTTTCGCATCTATGCTGCCAAGTGGTTATTAGCGCGGACACATTTGATCCTATATGCTCCCCGTTGGAACCATACCTTGCTCCATTTCCTCAGTTTTATCACAGTTTTGAAGAGTATTTAAAAACAAAAGTAAGCACAAACGCTTTTGACCACGAAGCCGAGAAAATAATTCGAGAAAATGGTCGCTATTTTATTATCACTTTAATAAAGGAAATACGCCAACGCCTCCCTACAAATATTGCCAAACTAAAAAAAAAACACTTTTTTCGGTTGGAAATGCATTAAGAGTAATTAAACCAAAAGTATTTGTTCAACTACAGCAACAAAAACACAAATATAATGCCGACAAAAAAACATCCATAGAGATGCAATGGCAACGGTTAACGTTACATACCTGGAGTAATTTAGACTCAACTGTAAAATTTTGGGCCGAAGTTTATCAATTTCGAAATGCCCTAGGAGAAAACCCTTTTTCTGACCTTTGCAACCTAGTTTTCTTGTTTTCCCTATAAGTAATGCAGAAGTAGAGCGAATATTTAGTTCAATGAATATAATAAAAACTAAGCAAAGAAATCCAATGTGCGTTAAAACGTTAAACGCTATTTTATATATAAGATACGGTTTAAAACGTGAAGAAAAATGCTGCCATAATTTTACTGTAGATGACGATCTCTTAAAATTAATGAATTCAGGTGATATATACAATAGTGATTCATTTGATGATGAGGAATATACACTCGATATAAATTAATGGTGTTAACTAGTCTTTCGTTTCTTGCGATTTATTTAAATAAAGCATGTGGATTTTCACTAAAACATTTTAGCCGTTTTTTGCCAGAGTCTATGTGAAATTTCACTAAAACATTTTAGCCGTTTTTAGCCGCTTTTTTTTGCCAATCTAGCCGGTCGGCCCAAAAAGTTCTGGCAACACTGGAAGGAACCCAAATTTATATTGATTAGTTTTTCTTGGTAAACTATTTTATGAGCCAAGTCGCAGAGCAGGAATTCCTCTTCCTCTGTTTCTAAATATTCTTTAATAGCTCATACATTTATTACTCATGAATTCCAAGCAGCGACCACTTTAAAATCGTTTGCACTAATCAATAGTTCATTCAGTATATTTGATTGCTATTTAATTTTTTGTTTGTTTATTTTTTGTTTTGAATTCCTACAGTATATTGTGTGCGTGCTTGACGAAAAACCTTGATGGTCAGTCTCCATTACGGTTCCACTTGAATAGATATAAATACAGAACCAGAAATACGCCAAACTACATAAAAAATCAATATAAATAATCACGCTAGTTTTAATGGCGATGAGTTGAGACTTGACTGAATACATACATATGTATGTGTGTATGTTGTAGAGAATATATGTGAATGTCTGTATTCAAGGAATTACAATGTCAACTGACCAACAATTTGTGGCTTCCGACTCAATGCAAAGGCAAAAATAGCAGAGATTTTAATGAGAATTATCGGAAATTGATTTTAAATTATTTTAACAAAAAAAGAAATATTTATTTTAATCAAACAAATATGTACAGAGCACCACATCAAAAAAGTTTGTATTAATAGAAATTGATTTTGTACTCCAGTGGTAAGCATATAAATTGTTCTGTTGGGAAAACATAAATAAAATAAAATGAAATGAAATTAAATTAAATACAAAAGCCAAAACGAAATGAAATAAAATAAGCAATAAAATTACTTAGAATAAAAATTAATTCAAATAAAATTAAACAAAAGCAAAAATATATATTATATATAATTAAATTTAATAAAACAAAAGAAAAGAAAAAAGAATAATAAAATGAAATTACTTAAAATAATAATTAATTAAGATAAAATGAATTAAAAAAATCAAATGAAATCAAACTGAAATAAATTTAATTGTATTAAATTGAATTAAATAAAATTAAATAGTAAACAAATTACAAATAAAAAAAAATAAAATTAAATTAAATAAAAAAAATTTGATGAAATAAAAAAATATATATATATATATATATATATATAATAAAAAAATAAGATACATAAAATAGGAACTAACTAAGTAAGTTAAATACAAAATAAATGAATGTAACATAAAAGAAAATGAGACAAAGTAAAATAAAAAAGGAAATAAAAGAAGTCAAAATAGAACGTGCAAATAAAAATAAATTTAATAAAATTAAAATAAACGAAAAATAGCTAAATTATATTAAATCAAAAATTAAAATAAATAAATATAAGTTAAAATAAATATAGATAAATAAAATAAAGGCAATTAAAGTAAATAAATAACAAAAAAGTAAAATCAAAAAAAAATTTATAAAAAAATGTCAAGCTAAACAAATAAAAAATAATTTAAATTAAAAATAAATGAGTGTAATACAATTAAAAAAATACTGTAAATTAAAAAAAATCAAAAAATGAAGTTAACGAAATTTGGAAAATTATAAAATATTCGATTGAAAAGTAAACTAAAAGTATAAATAAATATAAACTAATTTAATAAAAAAATAATGAATTATAAAAGTATTCATTATATAAAACAATAGGTTTTTCGTATATAATATAAAAAATAATAAAACAAAAAATTTCTGTGCAAATTTACATTAACTTAATATAGTATATCCAAAATATTATTGCTGAATATTTACCAGAATTTTCTCGTTAACCATGTCTCCACAAAAGAAATCGTTGTTTTCTTGTCTGCGATTTTATTGAAAAAAAACGCTTGTTTTTGTACGCGTACACACTTTTGCTATTTTCTTAGCGATATATTCGTGTTTCTGTTGGTTAATTTTCTAACACTGGTTATATATCTTCTTATCTTAAATCTTCTAATTTTTGTTATTTTTCTTTAGTTTATTTTAGTACTCTTCAAATAAAATTTTAAAATCTCGCTTTTAATTTTGTTGTAATTAATTTATTATGAATAAAATTAACACACAAAAGTTTTGTATAATTTGCTGCGCTGAAGCGTTTTATTTGTTGCTGCACTTGTTTTTTCTTTGTCGTTATTAAAAAGCAGTTAATTAGCACACGTTTTATTCGTGGTTATTGGCAGCTGTAAAAGCAAAAGGAAACCAACAAATGAAATGTTTTATTTTAATGAAATTGATGTACTGCAATAATTCGTTAAAATGTTGTATAACTAATAGGTGAAAGAAAGCAAGTGGTGATGTGACTGCGCTATGTTTCCACAATCTTTGGTCTTTGTCTTTTATGCAATTTTTGTTTTAAAGCTTTTTTTTTGATTTATGACATAGATGAATACAGAGTTAATTAAAATTTGGTATCTATGTTTATATATACATATAAGTTAGCTGACATAAAAAATTTGTCATCAGACTCTGATTATTTAACCAAAATAATTTGTTGACTTTTTTCTATAATATCTGTACAAAAATAAAACAATTTTGTATATTGAAAGAGATTTAAATTTTGGTAGTGCAATTCTTTGCACAGCATACGGGTACACGTACACAATTACAGATATTCCATTCAATTCTCAAGAAATGGAAAATTCGACTTCATAAGCTTGGCAGTATTTCTACCCTTTGTACTTTTTTTTGTCAATTTTACACATTTGCCTAAGGTCAAACCAATGAAAATAAGGTTGACATTCCAAATATCGCTGCTCATCCATTCGTCCTATTATTAACGTTCTGGTATTAAAGTTTTCTTATGCCAGAGAGAGTATTTCAATTTATTTGAAATTATTTGTTTTTACGAAAAAAAATGTTATGTCTTATTGTTTAACTATCAATTAAATATTTATTTTTTGTACTTGATATGTACATAAGTATGTATGTAAGTAAAAAGTGAATTAAAATTTATTGTAATAAATAAATTTTTGTCACCTTGCCATTTCTGATAGCAATTACATGCCATATTTGTGAAAATTTTTTTCATTTTATTCATTGCCGTATCATTGCAACCATTTGTGGTGGCAATAATCATTTCGAAGTTACTTTGGGAAAATGAAATCGCGTAAAATGCAGAGGTAGGTCACAATGATTACTCCAGAATTGGTGGCGTTAATAAAGAGAAAATTGATCACTTGAAAGTGATGAGTTTGAAGTTGATAGGAATATATTAATAATTGTGTTAGCAAAAGGCAAAGAGTGTCATACCCAAGTATCAGAAAAATGACATTGAAATAGACTGAAGCGAAATTCTCTTCAAATCTGTACGCACGCTAGCGAGTATTTGTAAAATTAATGCAGTTGGTTATACAAAAAACATACCATTACGTGGTGTCAATGATATTCTGACATAGGCCTAAGTGGCATAATCCAGATTTGGGGGTTATACAGTGACAAAAGGCCAATTTGTTTTTCTTGCGGTTATGTCACTTCATATAAAATGCCAATTGGGACAATGTCACTCAGTCTAGTGTATAGTGCCCTGTTCCCAAAAAAAAAATAAGGAACGCCCAGTAGGTTTTCAATCAACAGAATCAATGAAAATTTTTCCTTATGGTTTTTCTTAAGAGCTGGAAAATAATTTAAAAAAAAATCTCGAATTAAAGTTTACACGATTTTGGCCTGCGGAGATTTTTAAATAAAAAAATATTTTAAATATATTTATATATATTAAATATTTTAATATATATTAAATTTTGGAATAAAAAATATAGGACAATATTTTTTTTCTTAATTTTCCCCTGGGCGCCTTATATATGTATAAAAAAAAATATATTTTACATACATAAAGAGAAATTTTGGAATAAAAAATCGCACGATTTCACTCAATAAATAAATTTGATGAAATCTAGGGAGAAGTTGACATGATCGTGATCGAAATTAAAAACAAAATTTAGGATACAAAATGTTCTCGTTTTTCGTCAGTCAATGGCCGAATTCGGCCTTGCAGGTGAAAATCGCTGAAGAAAATTTGATTATTTTCACATGTGAAAAACAGAATCATGGTAGGTCCAAAATCTCTTTCACTTACGAGATATATAAAATTTTTTTACGGACCAGTAATTGGCGCGAAATTCAAAGCAGGCGGCCAGATTTGGCAACGGTTCGTTTAACTCCAGAAATATGCTGAAAAAAGTTTGTACTTGGGGAAGGCATTTTGGGCCTTTAGTGAAATTATTATTAGGCTTGATGAGTTTTATTTACTTACCCATAACCGCGAATTTTAATGGAGTCAACAGTAGAATTACTCTTACTCTTACTTAAAATGCTTCGTCATCATTAAAAAAGGAGGAGATATAAAATTTTTCATTAACTCTAAAAAACTGATTTACTGATGTTTTATTAGGTAAAATTTACTTCCCAGACCCGTCTGAGGGATGTTGAAGAATCGTTTTCAACCATCAGAGGCTCTTAGTATCTAATATTTCATGCACAAAAAAAAAACACGCCAAATTATTTGCTAAAAATACAGCATTTAGCAAAAGTAGTATTTGAATTCCGGCTTCACTTTTTGTTAACAAATTTTTTAAATTTTTTGGTTTCAAAATATTTTGTAATGCCAGAAAAGCACTGTTGATATTGATATCAATTTGTAGAATTTTAAATAAAATGATTTTGAATTTCCCTTAAATAAAGAAAGCTAAATATAAAAATCCCCAAAAATTGTACAATTTTTTTTTGTTTTTTTTGGCGGAAAGAACAGCCTTTAGGCACACTTTGTAGTTCCATTTTTATGAACAATGAAACTAATTTTTTTCCCGTCCTCAGTGACCAAAAGTATGTTTTGGTAAGAAATCGACTAAGTTCTTGACTAAAGAGGAAAGTGTTTCCGTAACCATTAATCAAAACATTGTGGAACAATGAGAGAAACAGTATGGAAATCAGCAAGGAATGTCTGAAACGAAAGCTTTTTTTATATGCGTAATAAAAACATAAAAAAATTAATAATCAAAGCGAATTTTGGCTAAAAAAACTGCCCAGCCAAAAATTTTATAAAACTTCTTGCTAACCTGTTCGAAATTTTGATTAAAAACTTCCTAAGTTTTGTATAAAGTTAAAAGTGTTAATTTGTGGTATTAGCCAGTGTGACCAGGCTAACCATAGCCTCAGACCTTATGGTCCGACTTTGCGGCTTTTTTCTGGTCTTTTTTCTCAAAATATTCATTGCAAAATTCGGGCCGGTTCTTGTTAAAGAAATTAGCATACTAAAAATACTTACTTATAACAGCGCATAGTACTATTTTTCAAAACATACCTTCTTAGCTCTTTCTTAGGTTAAAAAAATTATACTACGAAATTTTATTATTACTAGTGTGCTCTAATATAGAAAACAATTATATATCTATTCGCAAATTTTTTGGTTTTTCATATCCTAAACTGAACACCATTTTGCATACTTTTAAGTAATGTAGCCGTTATTAACCCGAATAATGTTTTCGTGTTTTGATGTGAAGGATTTAAAAATTTATATAAAGAATTGGATTTCGCGGAACTTATTGAGCTGGCGAATTGTTTTAAAGGAATGAATATACTGACTTCTTTTAACTAATTTTTCATAGGGCATAGCTTTTCTAATCTTTTTTCAAAACCCATTTGGCCTCACTTTTTGTGATCATCTGGTCTCACTGGTATGAACTATATTTGTATAAAAAGTTCCTACTGAAATGGAATGAAACTCATCAGTTGACTTTCTAGGGTTGTCGACCAATTCGACTTATTTACTCTTACAGAAACTCATCAATATAGAATAGAAAGACTTAAGCAACGAACTTTTTGGTTGCCTATTTCTTTCAGCTTTGACGTTTGCGATACCTATTTAGCTTTAATACTGTAATTATGATGCTGCTTTTATATGAAAGACTGCAAAACTCGAAGACGTTAAATACGTATTTCTAATAAAATTTTAGTTGATGCAAACATGAATATGTACTTAACTTATATCTATTCGTTTGCGTGTTAAAATTGCACAAAAACCCGATTAACCACAAATTCGCCAAACTCATAAAAAATCATATCAGCTCCAGCAAAAGCAATATTGCGTTTGAGACTATTTTTGTGCAAAATAACTTCGCACAAAGGATGCCACATTATAATCCGTGCGCTAGTACGAGAACTGCTTCAACGACGCATGCACGCATGCATATTTAGCATAGCTTATAAAATTAATGCGTTCGTTGTATTTGTTGCATTTTCGTATTTTGCATGTATGCGCCCCCATTAAGTGCTATATATAGCACAACTGTTGTGGCAGCGCAAGTGCCTATTATATGGAACCGGATATTGAATGTATGTAGCTGGCGGAGCCAACAACCAAAAATGCTAGAATCAACAGTAACAGCACAGTGTGGGTATTAGCCCAACACTAGAGGCCAACGTAAGCTTAAGCTGGTTGCTATTAGCCAGCGTCGGAGTCGAACGCACGCCAATTGCTGATAATGCTGATCTAAAATCGCTGTGAACTTGGTTGCGCTTCTTAGCTGGGTTAATGCATATCCCATTATCTGCGCTTGTTGTATGCAACATGGAAGCGAGAAAAAATTGCGCAGCCAACAAAAAAAAAAAACACGAAATAATAACGGCAGCAAAAAAATTAAAGAAGAATATGCAAAAAAAAAAAAATTTAATCCAATCCGCCGTGCGTTGTGGCTAAAATGCAGCCATTAAAGTGAGCTGGCGTAGTTGAAGCGAGTGTATTATCAGAGAACTTAGATAGATAGAGAAGGTGCAAATTTTTGGAACGTAAA
>NW_023465076.1:0-9437 GCF_013731165.1 Rhagoletis pomonella
AATGGCAATGGAATTATATGTCGCCTCAACTATAAGTAAGAAAAAAACCTAAAAAGTTAAAAAAAATAAATTAAATTTAGTAAAAAATAACTGGGACAGGTGCTTAGTACTGATGCTTCTTTGACATATTAGCAAATTATCGGCGTGTTTCGCAGCTCCTGTAAAGCACTTTTGCGCTGGCCAATGAAAAAAAATTATGTTGATAAGCGAAAAATGGTTGCCAATAAAAAGTATTAGTTAGGTTAGGTGTTGTAACTCACACGGCTACAAGCGACATTGTTGACGCCATGACTTTGCCCATAGTCTTATCTTAATCCTTTGAGATATCTGCAAGGAGTTTTTAAAAATTATTTGTCAAGCGCATACGCAGCCTTTTTCTATGATATTATAACGCCGCACAGTGGGCTGAAATGAGACTTTGTAGTCAAAATAAAGTATATACTCTTGCGATTAACATTTTTTGGTGATGATTTTTTTAAATAAATATGTTAAATATTTTAATTTTATTATTTTTTTAACAAATATTTTTATTATTATTTTTTTAAATATATATTTGTAGGAAAAATTGATGAATGATAACGAAAAACATGACGTACTCGTTGCGATCTAATTATCAAATTTTAACAAGATTTTGAGTATACATTTTTTAGATTTTTTAGTAGAGCAAAGTATAAGTTTTAAGTTCCCAAAAAAGCGTTGATTTTTAATAATTTTTTTCTGAATGTACTTTTTTCAATCCAAAAAAAAACAAGTAAGAAAGTCTAAGTTCGGGCGGAGCCGAACATTAAATACCCGGCGCAAGTATTAAATATATGTTTTCCACCTTTCCGAAAGCTACCGCTACATGATAAGCGGGTGTATAAATATTAAGTAAACTAGCATCCTTAAATTTCGAAATATTGAAATTTCAAGCATTTCTGAAATTTACCGTTATATGAAAAGCGGCCGTAATTTTAGTCCGATTTCAATAATTTTCAACGGTTCGCTTTTATGTGGCAAGCACAATTACCACACCGAGTTTGGTACAAATTGCTAAAACGGTTAACGATATACATATATGTGATCATAAGTGGGCGGTGCCACGCCCATTTTCTAAAATTTTATCATAAGCGTATTTCCTGATAAAGAATTGTTGCAACCATCAATTTTGAATAAATTAGCTTTAATATTTACTGATTTATCGAGGATTTCGTATTTCTCGAAATTACCGTTATATGGGATGTGGGCGTGGTTATTGACCGATTTTAAAAATTTTCGGCCATTTGGTATGCTGTACCAGGGTCAACAACTGTGCCAAGTTTGGAAGAAATTGGTGCAGCGGTTACCAAAATATACACATGTAACTATAAGTGGGCGTGGCTACGCCCATTTTTCAAAAATGTTTAATATTCTTATTTCTCGTCTAAAAGTTATTCTAAATGTAAATTTTGAGTGAATTATCTTCAGTAGTTACTAAAATATCGCAGTTTTCGTATTTATGAAAATTACCGTTATATGGGGGGTAGGCGTGGTTATTGTCCGATTTCGCCCATTTTCAATACCATCCGTCCTACGCCCAAAAGAAGTGCATGTACGAAGTTTCGTTAAGATATCTCAATTTTTACTCGAGTTATCGTGTGCACAGACGGACGGACGGACGGACGGACGGACAGACAGTCACCGCTTAATCGATTTCTCTTTTCATTCTGATCATTTATGTATACATTTGTCTATATCTATCTCGATTCGTTTTGCCTGTTACAAACAACCGTTATGTGAACAAAGTTATAATACCCTTGTGCACAAGTGCGCTCGGGTATAAAAATGTCGTTACATCCATGTTTGCCTTTACTCCCAAATGAACACAAAGAAATTTCACTTCAAAAATTTCATTAACTTTCCCTAAAAATATATATATTTGCATTTAATTTAGAAAAAATCACCGAAGTTAATCCCAATAGGGGATATTTTATTTTTACCACAGGGTCTCATTTCAGTCCACTGTGCGACATGCCTCAACCGGTAGCCTTAAGCCATGTAAGCCAAGTAGGCAGTGTATCCTAAAAGGCCCCATAAGGAGACTTAAGAGCGCAGATATGCGTTTTTGGATTAGGATGGTTAGTAAACTGCGCAGTTTCATAGTATGAAAGAACTTCCCTTGTTCATTGGTAAATTAAGCTGTGTCATCTCTTAATTATTGTTCAAAAGGGGTCACTGATAATCCTGGCTTTCCTTGCTTATTCGTCACTCTTGCGATTGCCGTTTATATCCAAGTATCTGGATGGGTTAAATTCTATAATGTTGGGCTACCATTAGGCACTTTGCATTGCCTAAGTATGTGTCAGTGTAAAGCTTAAGGGTTGCCTGACTGCAACAGCAGAAAGAAGAGATTTGTTGGTTCTCTGTAGGTTTTTGAACGAGGTTCAGTGCTACCTCCTGTGTGGCAAAAATTTCTTAGTTTTTGTTGCAAAAGTATTTCTCTTCCTGTTACCTAAATATTTTACATATTTGAACCAATTGGAACCATAAACACGTTGTTTAGTAATCGCTCGACTCAAGCGCTATCTGGCGATTATAGCTTATTCAGAGGTATTTCTCTTCTTTTTTTTAACATTTTTTTCGAATATGAACCACGTTGAACCATAAAAACGCTGTTTAGTAAACACTCGACTCGAGCGCCACCTAGCGAGCATCTTTTCCTGTTAACTAAAAATAAGCTACAAAGAATTAAGCTAAACGAGCCACCCGTTCTCGAATGATGATTATTTTTATTCAAAGGGGTGGATGAATATTTTGCCTTCATTGCAGTATTTCTTTTCATAATTAGACTGCGGATGTTTATGCAGAAAGCGTAGCCTAAAAATATGTATGCCTTAACTATACGAAAAATTTATAAATTTGTAAACATGTGTTCTTTATATTTAGTTATATATTTAGTACATATTTTTAGTCTTAGTTTTCTGCTTAAACATTCGCAGTCTATTCATAATCGTGTTCGTATCAGAGTTGGTATTCGAATGGTTATGCATATTCATATTCGTATTCTTATTTGTATTCCTACTTGTATTCGTATTCGCACTACTGTTTGTATCCCTTAACGTGACTCATATTTTCACATATGCTTGCAATATTTTTCACAGATATAATAAGCCATAATTTTAAATACAGAAACCGAGCTGTATACTTTTTAGAATTAGAAATGTTTACTTGCTTACTATGAAAAGGATGTCCAGGGTACCTTATACAAGCGACTAATAAGAATATTTAACACCAGTAATAATCATTAAATACCTCGAGGTTAAGCTGTGCCCAACTTTTTCCAACGAGCTTAATGAGGTTGAGAGAATTGTAGATGCGTTAGTCAGACGGGAGAAGAAAATGAGTACAAGCTCTGGGAATACATCCAATATTATTGTTAGAAAAGTATACTAAATAGCCGAGATAAATGACCCAAAAGTGAAAAGGGAACTTTTGGCGTGTTGTAACTCACTTGGGAGTTTTTTTTTCATTCGAGCAAAGCTCATTTTGCAGCTCATTCTTATGTGACACAAACCTAATTGTGTTTATACTCTACTTTTCATAAATTAGTTAAATTACTCCCCGGGCGTTCGAGTAAACTCTCACCCAATTTTTACTTAAATAAAAATGAATAAAAATGTTATGAAAGTACATTAAAAAAGTTGCCTGAAGTTCAAAACACTTTCCATAATATTATATTGCTATCGTAAAGTTATCATATTCACATTACACTCCACAGATATAGGCACACACCCACAACAACACTGAGGCTGCTACTTATATACACCATATCCCCCAGCGCAATACACACATTGCCATATGCCCTTTGTTTGAATATTTTTCGGACACACTACACACACTACATACATATGTATGTACAATATACTAGGTCAACTTACGACCACCGAACGACGCTAGAAAGTTTGTCCCTTAAAAAGTTGGTAGAAATGTTTGACTTCCTTAATCCATAGGAATTTTCATCCACACGCACATAAATTATAACTAGTTTTTTTTCGCTAGTACACGTATTTGCGTTTCTTGCGTCCCTCTCTGAGCATTTTCACTATCATTGGTCTATTATCTGTCGGAATAACCCTAAAATTAGGCTATGCTCTAGGGAGAGCTAGCGCGCCCAAAGAAATGAGACTGGCGTAGAAGGTTTGTATTACTTGTTATATAAATTTTGTTGCTGCTGCGGCAAAACTAGTTTAAATTACAATAACTTACTGTTGTCTGCCAGCAGGCTAGCCACACCAATATTCGAACAAGTAAACAATCAGGCAAACTGCGCCATCTACCGACCACCACCACTAAAAGTTATTGTTATCGTTATTGAGTATAGAAATACTATACACCGAGTTGTTGTTGTTGTTGCTATTTTGTTGACAACGAGAGGGTATTATTTAAGACGTGTCCGCGTTGAAGCAGACCCCAAATGGCAAGGCATTGAAATTGTGTGACCAAAAAAAAAAATCATAATAAAAAAAGCAGAACATTTCGGTTGTTACGCTTCATTGGCTATTGAACAGGCTTTTCTTTGTGACTCTTAAAATTTTCGCTTCACACTTTGTTTCGCCTTTCTTCCTCCACCCCCAAAAAGCCGACATTTCCCATTTTATGAAGTGCTAAAAGGCTTAACGCAAAGTGGCCATTTGGTAGTATTTTATTTATGAATATTAAAACATGTTTTTAGGCGCACAAAGTGCATATATGTAAATAACGTTAAGCATGTGTGCATGTGCGAACGAAATACAAATACGCCTAAGTGTAGGCAACAACACAAACTCACACCAGCTATCGGCAGTCAAGTGTGATTTATGCGTCCTTGTAGGCCGTTGAAAATGGGTCAAACTGTATACGCACTTTAGCTGTGCTTTAAATAAACTACAGAATCGCCACAGGCGCCTAAAAGTATGCAAAAATATTTGTGTAAGTGCGCACTTTAAGCACATAAAACTGACGGAAAAATATTATTCACGAAAAAGAAATTGCATTATTTAAAGTGTGTACCCTCGTGTTTAACATAAACACCTAAAAGTATGCTGCTTATAGGCACTTATGCGTTCTTAAATTATGCAAAAGGTCATAGGTCGCAGCAGGCATGCTTGCTGGCACTGAAAATAGCAAATTTTCACTGTTGACATATTGTATGCAGCTAAAAATATGCTACAAATGAAACAAGGTATTTTGAAAAAAAAAAAATACTACCTTGTAAGCGTGGAAATATTCTTTTGACTGAAAGTTTTCGACAAGCTAATGTAACTTGCATTAGCTAAATTAAGTTGTAGTTAGTCAATACACCTAAAAGAAGGCCATACATGTCTGGGAAGTAAATCAGTACACTAAGTGGTGCAAAAAATACTTTTGATGATTGAAATTGTAGCTCGAGAAACTACACTGGATATGTAGGGTCAGAGATTGGCTAAATGTCTAATTTAGCTCATAGAGCCTAAAAGTATACAAAGGAATTTTATTTTTGTCAAATTTAATTCACCCTAAATTAGAAGTCTGTTCAAAAATTTACATTAGAAATTAACCCCGCGCTTGTGTGTACTACTTGACAAATACTCAAGCTTGACTATTTGTCAAAATTTTGCGCCTAAAACTATGCCGCTCAGATTTGTCTGTATTTGACTAAATTTGTTGTGCACTTTTAAAGCACCTAAAAATAAAATTTACAGCATAGTTTTAGTCGTACTTTTTTGACACATAGTCAAGCTTGACAGTTTCTGAAGTGCACAGAATTCGGGGGTAAACCTAGCCAAATAATTTATCTGTATTCGATATAGCGCCCAAAAGTAGGCTAATAAGTACTTTTTCTTTACTAGAAAATGCTTTTTTGCCGCTTTGATTAATAATATCTTAAAAAATTGCCCACTTCATTGCTGTTACCTTCTCATTTTTGCCAAAAATGTATGTCTTAGCTGGCGATTTTATATTTAAGCATCGAATTCGCCTAAACATTGAAAGCATTGAAATAATTGTTTGAGATAATAATTGTATGGTAACTGAAAAGGACACACCATTCGCAATACAATAACTGCGTATTTACTTTGATCAAAATACCACTAAAGTTGCAACCCTACAAGTAGGCAAAAAATTATGTTTTTTTTTTATCAAAAAAATTCCAGAAATAGTCGTCATTTGTGGAAAGTATGGCAGGAGTTTACCTTTTGTGGGCTTTCAATTGTACTTCTCCTAAAGCAAATATTAAGTTTTACATTATATTAAATTTTTCCCTAAAATTATGCAAGGTTTTTGTATACCAGCACAAATATTTCAGAAACTTAAAAGTTGATTGGTTGAACACCTAATTTGAAGTTGAAAGTAGCTTTTTAAATCGTATAAAAATTCCCTAATACCATACTGAGCACGATATGTGGCACGCTCAAAAATAGGCTTAATTTTTTGTGAATTTTTTATTGTTGTCATAAATCATAAAAAAAAACTTTTCGCAATAACTTTTAACTCATTTTCTAAAAATGTGCAATATTTAGCCATAGTGAAAATGTAAATTTTTTATATGTATAATTATAATTATCCGTATCCGGGTACTTTTATTTCGCTAAAATGCCGGAAAATTTTTTAGTAACAATTTTATTTATTTTTTTTCGTTCGTATATAACTCATTATTAATTATTTTTAGTTTTTACCTATTCATTTTTCTTAAAAATTTTGCCGTTAACGAATTTGAAAATTTTCATCCTAAAGGTATGTAAATTGTTGTAATACAATTTTCTAACTTCACAATATTTAATTTCTATGAAAATTTTGAAAAAAAATCTACAGTTGTCAAAAAAAAAAAAAAAAAAAATAATTTTTTTTTTATGCCTAAGGGTATATAGGTTTATTAAGTCTAAGGCGATTTCGAATGCCCTTGGCAAAAAAAGCAAAAATTCTTAGTGACACGCTTTGGATAAGGCTTCGTTATTTTAACGGCGCCGAAAAGTATGCAATAATTTTTTATAAAAGTACCGCGTAATTCTGCATGGTTTCGATGTTTTGCGTCATTAGTTAAAAATGTTTCTAATGCTTATCACAATGCCACAAATGCTACCTTGTAATGGAAAATTATGAAGCAACAAAAAATATGCCACTATTAATGCAAATTCATTTTTTTTGCGCCCAAACTCCTCTAACTGCCATGAATTTTCATGCTAGTTAACTAGTTTAGAGTTACCAGAAGAAATAATTAATATAAAATTGAGCTTTCACAGAGCTTTGCCGCGAAAAAAACTACAAACTCAGCACTTTATCGGTTGATGGTAGATAAAAAGTTTTAATTTAACCGCAAAATGCTGCCATAGAAACTGAAAAGCATGTGAAAAATGAGGAAGTCAAATGTCGCAGGGGTGGTAGCCTTGCAAAGTGCGGTTTGACGTGTGGGGTGTGAGGTGTGAGGTGGTGGGCGGTGGGAGCTGTGTTGGCTGCTGACGTTGTGGCCGGCAGCTCGAATTACCCAAAGGACGCGCTTGCCTTTAGCTCTTATGTTTATAGTCTTCTCTTCTGGCGCATTTATAATATTTAAAAAGCGTTTGCTGTATGTTTTGCGCCTAAAAGCAGGCTATTGCCTCAGGGTGGTAGTTTGTTTTTATTTTGATTTGCATAGAAAAAAGTTTATCCTGCCAGCCAGCTGCGGTCAATTGTTGTCTATTTTCACGCCCAATTATGTGCTGGCGCTATTTCGCGAGTCCTAGCGGAAGAAGGTCAACCTGTCTAACGAAAGCTGGTGACTGTTTTTCTTACTATTAACTTGTCACAGACAGCCAGTCGCGCACTTGGACGAACTGATAAGAAAACTTAAAATGAATTTTGCTAGTCGCTTCCATTGAAAAACAAAGCAAGCTCCATTTCACTTTACCCCCGCTTCTTCACTCATTTTCTTGCTCTACAACTTTTGCTGCTTCTCACCACCCACCTCGCTTGCCACTTTTTCACGTTTCATATTACGACACTGTAAAATAATATCAACAACGACTAGGAAAATATCGTTGTGTAGTCAACGCTGACGCTGATGATGACGAGGTCGTCCCCAGGACATGGCTGTGTCGGCTGTCGGTTTGTGTGCTATGACGAGTACAACATGCCGCCGTCGCTAGCGGAAAAAATTGCGACCGCATAATTAATTAAAGGCAAACAAATTATGGGCGCTGTAATGGCGTTCGGCGGGTGAATCTGTTCGTCTTGTGCTCTACATGGTACGGGATGGTTGCTAACGGTTTGCACTGCCATTAACGAGCAGGTATGTTATGTCACGAGCAGACAGTGAGGCTAGGCAATCGAGGAACAGAGCTAAATAATGGGTCATTGTGCCCACAAAGCGCGCGCTGGAGGGAATGGCGGGGAGATATGAGCTAACGAAGCAAAGACAAAAATGTAAATAAGAGGAAAAATGTGAATCTCAGGGTGGGCCAATAGAACAAAAGAGAGTAGAGTAGCGAGAAGGGAACGAAAAGCTGTGGAAGAAAAAAATGTAAGGCCAGCAGCAGGTGGGAAGCAGACAGCTGCACTTAATCGCTAGCTAGCAGCTATGTCTGTGACTTGCCGCCACACTCAGGCAAACATACACACACACATAAATACTTATGCGCATAATTGCCTATAAAACATGTGCTTGTGCGCCTACTTACAACCGACCTGCCTTCATTGCTTCCTTTATCGCATTGCCATTTAAAGTCAGATTTTATGCAAATGCATGTGTGCAAACAACGCTAGGTACACATACGCAAACGCTAATGCTAACAATGAGAAACATACGCTCTTATACTCGCATTTCTTTCTCTTGCCATTTCACTTCAGTTAATTTTTCTTTGCATACCTTTTGGCGGTCGACAGGTGGCAGTTTAGCTGAAAATTATGCAACTAGCTAAGCTTTTAAGTGAATTTTCTGAGCAACAGCTGGCGTTGAAAAAAATTCCGTGCATATGTGAGTGTGTGTGGGAAAAATGCAAGCAAATTTGCGCGGAATTAATTAAAGTTGAAGGAAGTACATACAAAGCAGATTAGTCTGATAAAATGTGAAATTAGAGCTTGGAGTTGAAAGCGCACATATATTAGAACGACGTTAGAGGCCACTCTGAACGAAAAAGAAGTCAGTTATTTCAAAGCAAATTCATTTAAGATGACACGAAATAGTGAAAATTTTAAAGTAAAAAAAATTAAAAAGTATTTGAATTTAAAATTGTCTTACATTTACCAATTCATAAAAAAATGCGCCCAAAACTAGGCAGTAATGTACGAACATGGAAAACTTAAAAAAAATGTTAAGAACATAGTAAAAAACATAAAAATCTTTTAATTTACACAACAACAATTTTATTATTTTCTTTAAAATTTCGCAAAAAGCTCTATCAAGCAATAATTGAATAGTTAAAATAAAAAAACGTCCTAAAGTATGCAACAATATAATTAAATTAAATTTAAAAAATGCGTCCAAAAAT
>NW_023465077.1:0-5645 GCF_013731165.1 Rhagoletis pomonella
GAGCTCGAAGCTGATAACTCTATCACCATTTTTGGACAAAAATGGCATCATTAGAGTTGGAGGACGTCTACAAGAAGGCAATATTCCAGAAGAAGCAAAACATCCTGCCGTACTTCCATATGAAGACACTTTAGTTAAAATTTTGGTGGAGGGAATCCATCAAAAACATTTACATATAGGACCGCAAGGCCTTCTCGCAATAGTTAGGCAGAAGTTTTGGCCTTTAAGAGGCAGGCAACTCACAAAAAGAATTGTTAACAATTGCTTTAGATGCTTCAGGGCAAATCCTCGTCCCCTTTTTCAAATCATGGGTAATTTACCAGCAGATAGAGTAAGATGCACCAGGCCCTTCTTGAATACTGGGGTTGATTTCTTGGGTCCTATACAAATTCACCACAAAATAAGAGGCAAACGAGTAGATAAAGCCTATGTGTGTGTATTTGTGTGTTTCAGCACAAAGGCAGTTCACCTAGAAGTGCTATCAGGTCTAAGCTCAGCAGCTTTTATAGGAGCCTTAAAAAGATTTGTGGGAAGACGTGGTTGTCCTGCAAAAATATACTCCGACAACGGAACAAATTTCATTGGGGCAGCAAATAGTTTACATGAAATTTATATATTATTTCAAAAGGAGCAACTCGGAAAAGAAGTCTCCTCGTTCTGTGCTGTACACAGCATTAATTCGGTGAATATACCAGCTCGATCTCCACACGTAGGAGGCTTATGGGAAGCTGCTGTTAAATCGGTTAAGAAGCATTTTCACAGAGTAGTTGAAGGCACATTGACCTTTGAAGAGATGTGCACACTCATGACCCAGATAGAAGCAGTATTGAATTCACGACCTCTAACACCATTATCGGAGGATCCGAATGACTTCCAGGTTTTAACTCCAAGTCATTTTCTTATAGGGGAGACTTTAACCACACTTGCAGACAGTAGTGAAAACCATTGTTATCACGGGGTGCGGGACCACTGGAAAGCAGTGGAAAGAAATTCAAAGGAATTTTGGAAGCGCTGGTCACTGGAGTACCTAAGCGAACTTCAGAAAAGAGTCAAGTGGCAAAGGCCACAAGATAACTTACCCCAAGGGAGTTTAGTTCTCCTTAAGGAAGAAAATCTTCCAACAATGACTTGGAGAAGGGGCAGGGTTGAGAACCTCATCATCGGAAAAGATGGAAAATGCAGGATGGTAGACGTAAGGACCAGCACTGGAATGACAAAAAGATCAATAACCAATGTTTGTCCTTTTCCTACGGAAACGGAAAGAAATATAAGTAAAAATGAGGAATCCCATAAGAATAGGAATGTAAGGCATAAAAATAAAAATGTTCTAATGACGATGTTAACCTTTTTATTAGTACTACCACTCTACAATTGTCAAGTAATTATAGAAAAATTTAGGGACAAGTCAGGGATATTAATAGAGAGGCAAGACAGTTTGGGTTTGACGAAGACATCATGGGAAATAATCATCCACGTGAACATGACGGATTATCAGCACCAAATACAGCTTCTAATGGGAACACCCTCGGCTCTACAAAAACTCGCCAAGCTACTGGACAAGGGAGACTTAGAATCTCAAAAGGTAGTTGAGACCTTAGTTAATCAGGTCATTCATCGCATTAAAGAAGTCAACCAAAAGGATGCACTGATGAGATTTAATGGAAGAAATAGAGCATCTAGGTCTATACTGCCATTCGTTGGAAGCGTGTATTCTTCAGTGTTTGGTCTAATGGATGAAGAACACGCAGATGAATTGGTGGCGACAATAAAAAGGACCCATAAAAATGAAGAATACTTGCTTAAGCTATACCAGAATCAATCCTCCATTGAAGACATAACGCAAGAGGTTTTGAAGAAACAAAATGAAGTTGTTCGAAATAATTTTAACCAAATATCGGACTCCATACAAATAATAAAGAAAGCGGCTGAAAATGAATTAGCAATGGAAGGCTTTCAAAACTATATAGCAAGCATTAACATTGCAATAGAGTCAATAGAGCAACTGCAAGGAGATATTACGGATTTGATTTGAAACTCAAAGGGAAATTTCATGAAAAGGATTTTACCTATCGACAGATTCCAAACCCAAATAGCAACAATTACGGCAAATTTAAATGATGGCTTACAATTGCCAGATACCGACCCGTTTGAGCTATCAAAAATATCACGGGTCACAGCCACTATAAACCAAGGCTTCTGTTTAGTGCGAATTCAAATACCACTTATACAAAGCCAACAGCTACAGTTATTTGCATTGACCAGTTATCCGATTCTGCACGACGGCTACTTCGTGAGCTTTAAACTCGCATATGAATATCTGGTAGTAAATAAGGAGAAATCAATGTATAGTAGCCTGGCAGAAACTAAATATTCGTATTGCCAGAAAATGAGAAGAATCACGCTGTGTCCCCAAATTGGACCACTCTACAATGTAAGAAAGGACCAGTCGTGCGAACTAGAGCTATTCTTTAATTCGAAGCAATTACCATTATCATGTGTGGTGAATATAATGCCTCTGCAAGAAGTTTGGTTGCAGCTTAAATCCTCAAATAGCTGGCTGTACTCCGTCCCTGAAGACACAAAGGCAGAAGTCAGTTGCGGCAGCTCTTATACGGCACATATTTTAGTTGAGCAAGGCATTGTAAAACTGCAACCTGGCTGCCACTTAACAACCGCGATAGTAAGCGTTTGGGCACACAAGGCACCAACCACTGTTATTCAGTACAATATGCCCCCAATTAATATGAGCAGGAGTTTACCGCTCATGAAGCACATTACTATACAAGGGACTATGTTGACATACTCGATTCCGGACATTCCGCGGCCACCAGCCATTGTTGATTTCTCAGAAGACATCGATTTCCACCACCTCATGCACTACAGCTCGAATATATCAACTTGGATCATTATCGCAGGAGTCATCATGGGAATGATCGTCATCTTTCGGAAGCTATGTGGTCTCTCAACACGATATCTTCCCGCTGCTCTGGCCCTTAGATAATAGAATAGTCGATAAGAATAAATAAGTACATAAATATAAGTACAGTAGGTTGAATATTGAGTGGATTCCTCACAACTCCTATTTGAACAAGAAATAGTTCACCTTTTTTGAAAGTAAATACTTTCAACGTGGGCAATATGTTAAGTCTTGTTGCACAAGTCTTAAGATTAGTTACGCACACTCATAGGGCACACATTTAGGATGCGCATGTCCTCAGCATGTGGTAACGATTGTAAGGCCGATAAGTAGAACAATAGAAAGTAGCAATTGTGCGCACATGCGCACAACATGACCTAAGGGTTGTTTAGTTGGCAATTATAGACATTACAATTCAGTGCCAGGGTGTATGGGAATAGTCACGTCTGCATTTCTTAAATGTTATGAAATGCGATTGGCTTAAAATGCAAGTGAAACCGTATACTATTTTTATTACTTCCTGGCACTGTCGGTTTAAGTGTTTTTCTAGATAAGTTATACATACCTACTACATGTGTAGTGCAACACACATGTTTTAGATATACTATGGTTAGAGTAAGAATTGTGTATGTGTAGGTTAAGAGTTTTTGTTATAAATAAAGGCTCTGGGACACCAGAGCGTCAGTTATCTACCAAACCCCCGCGTTAACATGACCTATTGTCTTCTTTTTTTCGTATTATTGTGTAAGTGTCTCGGAAACCTGAAAATAAAACTTATATGAGAAGGTATATACAATTACCTTTCCACGGTATATAACACGCCTAACCAAAGTTTCATACCCTCGATACTGCCATTCCCGTAGTTAGGGATGATTAAGATTTTTCGTAGTGTAACACAGCAGGTACTCGATTTTGTGCACCCAAACTCTTTATTAATAGCTTTGCAGAATTTTGAGTATTAGATTTGCATACCTACTAGCACAATATTTAAAAGGTATGAAGAATATGGGATTTTCCGGTAGTTAAGGATGATTAAGATTTTTCTTTGTACCTAACCACAGCAGATTCGTCCAAACCTTTTCTCAATAGATATTCATACCTACTCGCGCAACCTATAAGTAGCTATAATAAATCAGCTATAGCTTATGAAGGCAGTGTATGGTCATTTTGAAGACCACTTTTTTAGAAACAGCGTTAAAATAAAGACTGTGTTATTTACATAATTAATATTTTCAGTAGCTATGGCTCATAAAAAGGCAAAGCTTGATAAAGAAATTTTTGCTTCTTTTGCTTTGACCCCTTCAACAAAAAAAAACACGTTTGTTCAGATACACGACGGCTTTCTGACGGCTTAATATCAAAATTCCCTACGCTATCAAAACGGATGCGAATTTGTGGATCGTGCAGGAAAGAGCTTATTAAATTGAAGGAATTACCGACTTCGAAAAGTAATGAGCCTTGTGAAGACGTTATTCCAGATAGAGACCATATTGAATCTGAGAAGGATGACCGAATTTCCGATGACGATGGCTCCAACTTTACTGAAGAAAATATGACTTCAAGGGATGAGTGCCAAAACCAATACCACAAGGATGCAGTAAAAGTACTTGAGCAAATAAAAGAAAAGTACAAAACTTCAACTAGTAGAGCAGAAAAAATTCAACTTCTCACGCTTGCTCCACCGACATGGAGTCGCGCAAAAACAATGGCTGAGTTTGGAACATCAGAAAGAAAAGCCAGGATTGCTAAAAAATTAGTTGCAGAGCATGGCATACTCACACTCCCAAACACAAAGAAAGGAAAACCTTTAGAGTGCAAAACTGAAGCTCTAGTGACTCAGTTTTATCAGCGCGATGATATGAGTCGCCTGATGCCAGGGATGAAAGACTGGGTGCCTGTACGAATTGACGGTAAGAAAGTTCAAATGCAGAAGAGGATAATTCTCTGCAACCTGAATGAGCTGTTCGCGAGCTTTCAATCTGAACACGAGGATATTAAAATTGGATTCACAAAATTTACCCAGCTCAGGCCAAAACATTGCGTCTTGGCAGGAAGCAGCGGAACTCATACAGTATGCGTTTGCATTTATCATGAAAATGTGAAGCTGATGTTGAAGGAAATCAACTTGAATTATTTAACAAATGATTCGCCGGAAGATTTGAACAGTTACCGTGATTGCCTTAAATTGAGAATGTGTCCTAATGTATCAACTTCTTGCCACTTGGGTGAATGCTCAAATTGCCCGGGAACTACGTTCATCAAAGAGAATTTGGTCAAGTCTTTTGACCGTGAATTTGTGGAGGAGGTCAAATTTGAATCTTGGCTGCAGTCTGAAAGGTGCACATTGAAAACAGTTATCTTAAGTGTGGACGATTTTGTGGAAGAAATTTGTACCGGATTGGTAAACTTGAGAACCCATGACTTTCTAGTCAAGGAGCAGCGGTCATTCTTCGAAAATTTGAAGATACATTTGCAGGCAGGTGAATTCGTTATTTCATACGATTTCGCAGAAAACTATAAATATGTTATCCAGGATGCCATACAAGCATTCCATTTCAATAACGACCAAGCAACTATATTTACAATAGTTATTTACTACATGAAAGATGGAAAACTGGAACATAAAAGTATGGCAATCATATCCGACGATTTGAAGCATGACGCCGTTGCTGTTTATGAGTACCAGAAGATAATACTAAATTATCTAAAATCCGAATTCACAGTAGCG
>NW_023465077.1:5745-9435 GCF_013731165.1 Rhagoletis pomonella
GAGCTCGTCAGCATTTTAAAAACAAAAGTAGCTTCGCAAATCTTATGGCTCATGAAACAGATTTCGATACACCAGCTGAGTGACAGTTTCATCCTACTGCTCATGGTAAAGGAGCATGTGATGGTATAGGAGCAAATATTAAAAGAAATGCAGCGAAGTATAGCCTCCAATGCTCTCATCAAGCCCGTATCTTAGATGCGAAAGCTTTATTCCGGTGGGCAAAGAAGTACTGTAAAGAAACTGAAATAATTTTTAGTAGCAAAGATGAAACTGCGAAATCACTCAAGAGCAGATTCGATGCTGCAGTAACAATCGATGGTACCGCTCAATATCATGCTTTCATACCGATTGGCGATGGAAGGCTCAAGTTAAAGAAGTTTTCTTCCTCTACCCAATGTGATTTCTTTCCAAAAGCGAAACCCGAAGTGAAATCAACAGCAGAACCCAGTAACCCTAAGAAAGTATTGACGAAAAAAGCCACAAAGAAAGGTGGAAAATAAGGTGGATGGAAGGCTGGCTATTATAAAATTAACTATCTTGTATACTTTTTATGTATCTATTTATTAAATTATATATTAAAAACTATTCTAAATAAATAAAAAAATTCATAATTTTGACCAATAGAAAAACAGTTATTTTATTCCAAAGGTGTACATATTGTGGGTATTGTTATATAGCGTTGGAAAGGTAATTGTATCTAATTTTTTATATGTCTTATTTGCAGGTTTCAGAAAAACTTAGGTCATATATTAAAAATTAAAAAAAAACGCTGTTTCGAGTTACTAAATGCTCATTTTAATAGATAAACAAGTCGCATCCCACTAAGCGACCTCAAAACTCTTAAAGAAAAATACCTAAGCTTTCTTTTGAGCAAAAAATAAACAACCTTAATCATCCTTAACTACCGGGAAATCCCATATCCTTCATACCTTTTAAATATTGTGCTAGTAGGTATGCAAATCTAATACTCAAAATTCTGCAAAGCTATTAATAAAGAGTTTGGATGCACAAAATCGAGTACCTGCTATGTTTGACTACGAAAAATCTTAATCATCCTTAACTACGGGAATGGCAGTATCGAGGGTATGAAACTTTGGTTAGGCGTGTTATATACCGTTGGAAAGGTAATTGTATATACCTTCTCATATAAGTTTTGTTTTCAGGTTTCCGAGACATGGAAGAAAGAAAGAAAGAAGAAAAAGAAGACCATAGGTCATATATTAAAAATTAAAAAAAACGCTGTTTCGAGTTACTAAACGCTAATTTTGATTGATACGCAAGTTGCATCCCACTAAGCGACCACAAAGTTCTTAAAGAAAAATACCTAAGCTTTCTTTTGAGCAAAAAAAAAAATAAAAAAAATACCCCTTTTTGAAAAAAAACATAAAAATTATTTTTTATTAAAAAAAAAAATAAAAAAAAATTCATTTTAATAAAAAAAAAATAAAATTTGTAAAGACTGAAGAGAAATCTGTCGAAAACATTCCTGAAAAAATTTTCTAAATACAATAGGTAATTAGTTATATGGATCCGAAAAAATGGCCGTTTGACCAAAATGTCAAAATTCTGGACCCTCCAACTCGGAGTGTGTTTGACCGATCCCATTGAAATTTTGTGTCATAACTACTATTTTTTAGGACTAACCTTAATTTTATCGCTGATAAAATTTTCCACGCGTATGGGGTTTGCCACGCCCCCTTTTAAAAACCCCATTTATATATAAGCATTTACCATTGATATATCTACATACTAAATTTTAAGTTCGTGGGACTTATGGTTCCAAAGTTATAGCTGATAAAAAATTCCATGCCTATTGGATGTGCCATGCACTCTTCTCCAAATTCACTTATATATACCCTAAGTACCTACCATTAAAATGGCTGCGTATGAAATTTCTAGTTCAAGCGACTTATAGCTCCGGAGTTATAGCTGATAAAACATTCCAGGTCCGTGGGACGTGCCGCTCCCCCTTTTACAAACTCACTTATATATAGCCTACTATCAGCACCTACTATAGATAGGTCTGCGTACCAAATTTCAATTTCACGTGACATATGATTCCGAATTTTCCACGCCTATGGGATGTTCCACTCAGTTATATATGCCTTACTTAATGCGCCTTCCGTAGATATGCCTGCACACCAAATTTCAAGTTCTTGGGACTTATGGTTCCCCAGTTATAGTTGATAAAAGGGTCCACGCCTACGGGATGTGCCACGCCCCTTTTTACAAACTCATGTATATATAGCCTACTGTAAGCATCTACCGCAGATATGTCTGCATACCTAATTTCAATTTCATGTGACTGATGGTTGTGAAATTATAGCTGATAAAAATTTCCACGCCTATGGGATGTGCCACGCCCCCTTTTGCAAACCCCTTTGTATATACTTTACTGTACTTTATGTCTGCATACCAAATTTCAAGTTCATGTGGCTTATAGTTCCGGAGTTATATCAGATAAAATATTCCTATGGGATGTGCCACGCCCACTTTTACAACCTCATTGATATATACCCTACTATAAGCACCTACCATATGTATGACTGAATAACAAATTTCAAGTTCATATGACTTATAGTTTCGGATTTATAGCTGATAAAATATTCCACGCCTATTGGATGTGCCACGCCCACTTCTACAAACTCATTTATTTGTACCATACTATAAGCACCTACCATATATATGACTGTATACCAAATTTCAAGTTCATGTGACTTATGGTTCCGAAGTTATGATTGATAACAAATTTCACGCCTATGGGATGTGCCACGCCCCCTTGTCGACTCCCAATTTTTTACCCTTTTATAGGCCCAGGTGTCATGGCAATACTCTGTCGAAATTTTATTCCATTCTGTCCGTCCGTTTAGGCTGCAACCTGACACATACATACATACATAATAGTACATCTATATCTACATACATAGTAGATATATCCTTCTCTTCGCGTAAAATAAGTTTTGGGGATGTCTCGGCCACAGAGCCACCTATCGTGTAAGTTTCAAGTCCAAATATTTCTTCTAAATTGGCAATGAAATAAATGTCAGCCAAATCAGCAAGTAAATGCAATTTTTATGAATATCCCGACCCCAGCGCCACGTAGCGATTAAATTTTTAGTTGAAATATTTCTCTTCAAGGTGGTGAAATATGTTCTAAATATGAACGACATCGGCCCAGCCGTTTAGTAGTTTAGTGACATTCAATATACGGAAAACTCTATGAAATTGTGAAATCGTGACGGCTTTCTTCATTTTTCGGCAACAACAAAAAATTTCAAATTTTTTTAAATCAAAGAACGTATCACACAGAAGGTCCAAAAATGTGCTTTTTAATGAATTGAAATCGGTTCAGCCGTTTAGTCAGGCATCGCCGTCATACGAAAAACATTTAATTTATATATATATAGCCTAGCAGACCTGGCGAACTTCGTCCCGCCCAAAATAAATTTTTTTATTGAAACATTTTGGTACAACATTTTCACCAAGAGTTATTCATAAAAATCGGTCGAGCCGTGTAGGAAGAGTTCGAATTCGATATATTAGATCAGCACGATGCTAGAACATAGAACAAATTTCAATGAAAAAAATATATTTTTCCTCGGGTTCACAATCCTATCCTATCTTTTAAGTCGGAACCAACAATTGATTTGCTTGACCTTCTTTTGTCGGTCCAAACAGGAATCTCGATTT
>NW_023465078.1:0-9433 GCF_013731165.1 Rhagoletis pomonella
AGAACTTCTGCACGGACATACATTTTTGATAGGTTATTTACCAAACCGTAATATTAGCAGATAAATGCATCACTAGAAATCGTAAACGTGAATTGTTGGTGAAAATGTTGGACCAAAATTTAAAAAATAGTAATAATAATTTTTGGCGGGACGAAGTTCGCCGGGTCTGCTGTTAATAATAATAAATTTCCTTTTTATTTTTGTTTTCAGTTTTTAATTTTGTTTTCAACGGAGTTGCCATGGCAATGACACATTGTACGTAGTGTAATTTCTGCGCTGCTTACCTTTTGTCGATACTTTTAGGACCTGATAATTTGTAAGGTAGCAGGGCGATGAGAAAGTTCTGGTTACCACTAGTGTATCTTGCTACTAGTAGAACTACAGGGATTTTTATTTTCTATTTTAACACACATTTTCTTTACACAGATGTGAAAAAATAATCAGCTTATGAAGCTCACAAATTACATTTTAAACATTTTTGTAATAAAATGGAGACATTGCATCTTATTTTTTTGTAGTACTGTAAATACATCCGTTACTCCTGAATAAATGACATCTTAACAACTATGATAAGCTTTACTTGCAATCAAATTAATTACTGCCATATTTTCGTTTTCATACTCACACAAGCGCACCGAGATTTCAGCTGCACAAGAAACTGAAACAAAGCGAAAAGTATGAAAATCAGAAATCATTTAATTAATTTCAAGCATTGAAGCGCAAAAACTGTCAGTAATTCCAGACTCCTTATCCTTAACGTCATCATCTCCCTACCTCTCTTTATGACACACTTCCACACCTGTGCGGAAAAAAAGCATGAAATTTAACAGGAAAATTGACTGCTTTGCCAGCAGCTGAAATATGTAGAACCTTTGCAACACTCGATTATTGTGTCAGTGCTGCCAACGCAACAACAATGCGAATTCATAAAATCGTCACCTAGCAACGCAGCGCTCGAAACGACAGGATGAAAGAATGCAGGTGGTTGTCAACAGCAGCAACAGAGTCAATTCACTACATAGTAGTAACTGCATGCTATACGTTTTAAGCTCCCTTTTTTGGCGATGGTAGCAGTACTTAATTATTTTAAATGCTTTGTTTGAACGATATTTTTTGAGTCAATCGCTGCCGACTGCATTTATCACGGCAGTGATATCGTGGTAAAAGGACGTATATAGGTATGTATGCATGTGGTTACAGCAGGTAGCGAAAACCGCACGTTGGCATGGAGATGGAAGCTTTGGAAGTGTACTGTATCAGCGTGCAGCAAGTGGTTGCAATCTGTCACACGTGCCGCCACAGATGACTGGCTGGCAGTACGCCAGGAGTGAAGATGAGCAGCAAATAAAGTAATTTTTCCTCTCTCATTGTGGTATGTGCTCCAAATAACTGGCGGAATAGCGGTTAAATTAAACTTTAAAGGCCAGTATACAACTGTAAAGAAAAAAAGGACACTATTTCGTGTGTTTGTGTCCAAGGAATTTTGACATTTTTGATACTTCACAGCCTGTTGCCTCACTCTTTGCTCAAGAAATAATGGAACAGGCATATCTTTCTGTTGCAAGCATGGGTTGCCTTGTGCACCTTTTTCACAAAAAACTTTAGAAAGCCGTAGTAGAAAGCGTAGCAAATTTCTTAAGAACTGCGGACTGTCTCACGAAAATCCCTTAGCCCTTTCTTGTACGTCATTTTATATGGAGTTTTTGCTCTTCTTGAGAGCTGCATAAACTTTTAAATCAATTCTTGCTAATATAGTAGTTGCAAGTCTTTTATAAGACAATTGAAATACTGTAGGCAAGATAGTTTGTAAGTTTTTTTTTTATTCTGGTATTAACGTCTTAGAAAAAAAGCACCCTAGCCAACTTTCATGGTGAAAAACTCTTTTGACCGAAAGCACTTGAGCATGTTCCAAATGGTGATGTACATATCGCACGTTAATTATTATATAGAAGTAATCCAAAATTTATGTTTTTGGAGATTTTGTCATACAATTAATAAGCTTGATAAGGAGAACACGTTCAGCCTAAATGACAAAACTTCCCAAAAATGGCGAAAATGTGTGTCTTTCCATCTGTCTTTTTGTATACCAACTGCATGAATTGATCAAACTTTGATTGCGTATTCCCACAAAAGTTAAATTTTAAAATAATTCTATATATTATTAAACGTGCGAAATACCATTCTGCTCGCGCTACTCATGCAGTCGCAATGGCTTGAAAATGTATCTGGTTTCAATGTAAAGAACTAAAATGGTTGCTTCATAGCCTCTTTATTTAACTTTAATTTTTTTGAGTGGTGTACACTTTTCTGTTGAGGAATATGCTTAGGTCTTCCAGGCTGAGGTAATTGCAATCCTAAAAGCCATGGACTACGTGGTGGAACATAGGTGGAGGGGAAGTAGTTTACGTGTCTGCTGTGACACCAAGCTGCAATTAAGGCATTGGCCGGCCTACTAACTACTTCCAAACTAGTTCGGCAATGCAAGTCTCGAATAAATTATGTTGGTAAACATAATGAGCTTGCTTTACTATGGGTGCCAGGTCACCCGGGAGTACCTGGTAATGAAACATCCAATCAATTGGCCAGAGTTGGCTCAGAACTAGCATTACTCGGTCCGCAACCAGTTTTAGCACTCCCACCTTCGGCAATCGAAGCCACCATCAGAAACTGGGTGAATACTTCGCTCAGAAATGACTGAGAGGCATCGAGGGGATGCAGGTGGGTAAAACTCATGTTGCCTTCAATCACACAAGGTCTATCTAATTTTTTGCTCTCACTGAGCAGACGACACTGCAGACAACTTGCTGGACTGCTGACTAGTCACTTCACGTTGCACAAACACCTGACTGTGATAGGCGTAATTCACAAGTCCATTTGCCCATCTTGCTTTGAAGAAGACGAGACGGTGGAACACTTTTTGTGCTTCTTACTTGCTTGGTTATTTGTCATCGATTTTTTTTTTAAACTCGGTCTTTTTCTATTGTCAGATTCTGAATTACAAGTTCGGCGTAAAAAGCTTAGCCATTTTGATGTTTTAAGTTTTGTTTTAAAAATGTGATAAATATTTTTCGCCTCACTTAAAAACTCGGAGCGATAAAAATAAAAATGATGCCATTAACACAAATAAACTGTTTTATATATACCCCACAACATTTGATGAGTTTATGGTGTGTGCATTAAGGCGTATCACGAAAAAAGTTTAGCTTGTGTCAGTTTTATTTAAATACTTATGTCGAGGAAAAGTTTTGGGTGTAACATTTTTTTTTCTTATGCACCCCCTAAATTGTAAGTGTTAAATAAAACTGACACACGCTAAACTTTTTTTTCTTTCATGTGTCGTGATAAGGCTTAGTGTGCATGGCCATATGTCTCAAGAGCATCATCAAAAGGACTCACAGTGAGAATGATTTGCGTTGTTTGTAACTTTATTTGGCCTCGAAGAGTACCCGCAATAACGTAATGTGAATCCTAAAATTAGACATGGCGTTGCAAAAGCAGACTATCTTCGTTTTTTCGTACTGTCAGACAGATATTAGGTATTTTTTTAGGTACATTCGTATGCTTTTAGTAGTCCTTAATTTTTTTTTTTAAGTTAGGTACAATTTTAATAATTAATTTTCCATCCGAGACACAAACGCTCCGGTTCTGAAAGTATTCAACGCGGATCCCGCTGGTGAAAGCATATAAAGAAAAAAGCATCCTCTGCGATGGAAAGACCAAGTGGAGAAGCACTTGACTTCACCTAGCATTACCAACTGGCGTCAGTTGGTTCAAAAGCGAAAGGACTGGCGTTCTTTCTTGGACGCGGCCAAAAACTCTTAGGCGGCTACAGTGCCAAATTGAGGATGTATGTATTAGCCTTTCCAATAGTATGGTCCAAGCTGTCATACTGTCAACAAACACATAGAAATTTATGCCAATAATTTGTCAACATCAATATAACGCTTTGCTATTCATTTCATCCCCCATTTAACATTTTATTACCAGAAATCGCTTCCAAAATGATGGCAATATAAGTACATATGTATGTACATACGAAAAAAAGCAAGCCAAAGAACAAACACAAATAAAGAATCAATGAAAAAAGTTCCTAGTCGAAAATATGGAAGTAATCAAATGCTCACAATCGCTTGATAATAATGCAAACAGCAAATAATATTTCGTATATAACTACTATGTAAACGCACAAAGTTATCCCTATTCCCCTCTAAACGCGCCCAAAGGCGAAATAAATTGATTTGTTCGCATATTTGCACAGTAGTTTTTCTTACTTGTTTGCAGCTTTCGTCCTAAAGCTTTTACATTATTTTCTTAAGTCTTTTCTTTTGCAGTATTTGCAACATTTTTCCGCTGCTTAATATGTACATATGTATATAAGTATTTGTAATGCATTACTTCGTCAGCCAGCATTAAGATAAATCAGAGATTATCAACAAATCCACTCTGATTACCACATCATGCACACACATTAGGGAGAAAGTTTAGATATGGGAGCATACAAAGGAGCGATATACATAAATGCATATGTATGTGCATACATATATATGTGTATGTATGTATGTACCTATTTATACTAACATTCTTTCGTTCATTCTTTTATACTCGTTCAAATGAAATGACGAGAAGCTGCCATTATTACCCAACTTATCAGCGCAGCTGCGCCTTAGCCGCCGTAGCTGTCTTAACGGTCTTAGCACTGTGGGTTGGTTCTTCTCACGGTATGCAACCACGCATGTGTGTCTCCGTTGTGTTATGTATGTTGCGTATGTCAACAGTTATCCTTGTTAATGACACGATAAATTATGGCCAAGTCGTAGGCCATGTGTTGCTTATATGACCCATAAAATTATTTGTTCTTCCCTGTGGAATGCCAAGTAAACCAAAAGTGCCTTTAAGCTTTCAGATATGTTTGTTTTACAGAAAATTTGGACTTTGCTGAACTGGCAAAATATTTTTTATTTTCACTTTTATTTCAACATATTTTGATATTTTGATTAAAAGAAAATTACTGATAAAAATAAAATGTTTCACACAAACAACAAAAAATATAATCGGTAATCGCATGATATTTTGATATTTTGAACAGAAGAAAAATACTGATAAAAATAAAATGTTTCACACAAACAACAAAAAAGATAATCGCATGAGGCTATTGCCTAAAAATTTTAAAATGCAGTTAGTGGATAGACGGCCGAATAATCATAATCAACTTATGTACGTAGACTGCAACACTCCCCATACAAAAAAAAATCGGTACTGTTTTTCCACTGGAATATAAAATCTATTATATTTTAAGACTTCCACCAAAATATCTCACAAAAATTTTAATATTTACGTGAGCTGGACCGATTTGCAAATACCTCCAAAAATTTTGTTTTTTATTAATAAAAACAGTCTTTTAAAGCTTTTTTGAAAAAATTACCTCAGATGCCTAAACAGTTTAAGCTTAAAAAATTTTCATAAAAATATTTAAAAAAAATTCTACGGAATCATAATAATGAGATTTTTGATGCTGTTTTTGCACTTTTTTCAACGACGGGTTTAAGAAAAACTTGAATAACTCAGCCAAAACCTTACCAATTTAAGTCTATATCGGTAAAGTTTTGGAGCAGGTATTCAAGTTTTTCTAACACAAATCTTTGAAAAAAGTTAAAAAAAACAGCATCAAAAATCAAATTATTACGATTCCGTTGTACATTTTTTTAATATTTTTATTTCGATTTTTTAAGCTTGAACTGTTTTGTCATCTAAGGGGATTTTTTCTAAAACTATTTTTATTCATAAAAAACTATTTTTAGACGTATTTTCAAATCGGTCCAGCTCCGTAAATCTTACAAATTTTCCAAAATATTTTGCTAGAAGTCTTAAAATATACTAGGTTTGGTAATCCCGCCGGAAAAACCGAAACTTTTTTTGGTGATGCAGTCTAATGTACAGTAGTCGAGAAAATTATAGCCGCACCAAATTTTCACAAGTTTTAAAATATTATTTTTGTTGTTATTTAATTTTCCTTAGTTTTTTATAGTTCATCTTTAACAACATCCGTATAAATACAAGTTTAAAGGCAGTGTCAAACGATTGGGTACTTGCCAAGATTTTGTACAAATCGTATCCCAAATATTTTTCTTTATCCCAATCACGAAAATTAATTTGTTGAAATTTTTCAATAGAACATCGCTGTATTGTACCAATCTTTTGACTACAAAAAAAATTTCCCATTTTTTTATTTTTACCAATAGCCCAATATAAAAATGTACCAATCTGTACAAATGTACCAATCGAGTGCCCCACTGCCTTAAAAATTTATGCAATTTAAAAAAAATTCAACAAATTTTCGTAAAAATTTGGAGTTTTCTTATTCGATTCTGAGTATGCAGTTTTGTAGCCCATTGAATTCTAGTAGAATAAAGTACAGGTTTCAAATGGCTAAAAACTACACACTTCTTATGTAATACACACTTTCAATGTAATACTTATTATAGTTTCTGTTTCGTAGTACTTGAAAGACATAAGTAAATAATAAACTATCCAAAAACTAAGATCTACCACATTTTTTTGAAATCTACCACATTTTTTCCAGATTCTAATTATTTTTAAGTCCGATCGCTGATTTACGCCAGTGATGCCCAGAGAGAGCTGTTACTGTAGGCGAGCTTTAAAGATTTTCGTCCGCGAGCGCTGTTTTGAGCATCACAGATTTACGCCCAAATGACCGCAAAGAAGTTTCACTTTAACAAGCACCCTCAATTCCAAGCTGGCATTTTATAACAAAAAAGTACTGTTAGTGTTATCAGCAAATTGTTGCATTTTAACAAAAAGCTCCCTTTCTACTTACTGAGTTATTAGCTAGCATTTATATAGTCATGAATGTTTTGTTATGCTGGGTTTTTGCACTCTCATTTGCTTGTATTCGTACAAATCTACTCAAATTAGTAGTTACGCCAACAGCATCATGACCACATAATTGAGAGCAACGCACCGTTGAACGCCACCATGAATGATAGGAAAAATATCCACGAATCTGTAAGTAGCTTAGGCCATAGCTTTTGTGTGCTTATCATCTAATGGCAAGCATCCATCAACAACAACCGAAATTATTACTAGTGTTGCACGCATTGAATGCTAATAAATGCCGACAATAAAATGAATACGGTTTTATATGTATGAATATCATGATACATATTTATAAAAGATAGTTATGTATACATGCTTATCTACATACATATTTGCATATGAATATTGCACTTTTTTACACACAAAAGTAGAGAAGATTGTGTTAAGATTATTTGCCACCATACAGAAATTAAAAAATATTTCAGTGGAGCAACCTCTTTGTTATGCTATATATAAATATCTGTGCGCAAGGTAGCATTTACTCTATCAAAAAACTAAAATGTTTTATTGACTTTTAATTAAAATTCCTAAACTTTCAATTAAAGTGTTCAAACCGTTTGAGAAGCTGTGCCAGTAATATTTATTCTTTTTCTTTGAATCTAACATACTCCCTCCCACTAATTCTCTGCCCCCTATCAGAGCCCAAAGAAATTAAAATATGAAAATTATTTCCGTGCATGTCAATGCATTTGTACAAGTTGGCTGTCATGCACAGCGGCATACAAATTTTACGAAGCACAAAATTAATACAACTAGGTTAGTGAGTTTGTAATAAATAGTACGATTATATACATATAGGTATATATGCATATGAAATCTGCCAAAGTTTTTATGCCACAAACCACTCGAAATGCGAGTTGTACTTCATTTACACTTACTCGATGCCCTACCCAGCCTAACGCACTCCATGCGCATCTGCCTTTTTCACTCCCGTTTCGTTACTCTCAAATGTATGCATGTGTGTATGTACATTAGATTGCATCACTCCCCATACAAAAAAAATCTGTACTATTTTTCCATCGGAATTATAAAATCTATTATATTTTAAGAAGTCCACGAAAATATTTCGAAAAAATATTAAGATTTCAGTGAGCTGGACCAATTTCAAAATACCTCCAAAAATGGAGTTTTTTATGAATAAAAATAGTTTCTTAAATTTTTTTTTTTTGAAAAACCCCCTTCTCAAATGACAAAACCGTTTAAGCTTAAAAAATGTGCATAAAAATATTAAAAAAAAAATTAAAAAAAATTTTTACGGAATCGTAATGATGAGATTTTTGATGCTGTTTTTTTAACTTTTTTCAAAGATTGGTATAAGAAAAACTTGAATAACTGAGCCTAAACTCTTCTGATTTAGACTTAAGAGGTGTTGGTGGAAAGGTATTTTCTCACCCTTTTTATTTCTTTGCTAATAAACTCATTCAAAGGATGAAAGAGAAAGGTAGGATGAACGAACGTCATTCAAAGTTGAATTAAGATTTGTTGGTATTTGAAACAAAAAAATTGCGACACGAATGATATTTTTTTGGACAGAAATAAAAACAGTGTGAAGATACCTTTCTACCGAGATCCCATAAGTCTAAATCAGAATAGTTTTGGCCCGGTTATTCAAGTTTTTCGTAAATCAATCTTTGAAAAAAATCTCATTCTTACGATTCCGTTGAAAAGATTTTAAAATACTTTTATGCAGATTTTTTAAGCTTCATATGTTTTGTCATCTGAGGGGACTTTTTTCAAAAAGTTCTTTACAAAACTATTTTTATTCATAAAACACTCCAATTTTGGAGGTATTTTCAAATCGGTCCAGCTCACTTAAATCTTAATATTTTTCCCAAATATTTTGGTGAACGTCTTAAAATATAATAAACTTTGTAATCCCGCCGGAAAAACCGCAACTTTTTTTGGTGATGCAGTCTAATGTACATATATACTTACACACGTAAATGCGCATAAACTTATAATCTAGCCTTTTCAGCTTTCGTTTAGTTGGCATAACTCTCTCTTTTTATTATGCCACACAAAAATAATAATTCCACATGCCAGTAAATTTAATTGAAACTGCAACTAGCTGCTTTCCTTATCACCATCCCATCAGGCACACCCTACCGCTCTTGCCGAAGTGTTTGTGCTTGTGTTTGTGGGCATTTAAAGCTGCATCCTTGATGCATTCGGGCATGCAGAATATGCGTCTGTCAAGTGCACAACTGGCAAGCAAGCAAGTAAGTAAGCAAGCAACGAAGCGGATATAGAAAATTCGCAATGCATAGCTGCCCAGCAAAAAATCGGTAATCGCTTTTAGTGGTAACGTGTTCTAGAAGGCATAGCGTTATAATGCCTTCGAATTTTTTCGCTTCTTTTAGGCATTGCCAGTAATGCAAAGTAGAATGTGCTACAATATTTTATTTATCTCGCTTCTTCGTTTCATTTCGGGGAATGCAAAGTAGAATGTCCTATAATATTTATTTTTTAATTCGTTTCTTTGCTTAATTTCCGGGAATGCAAAGTAGAATGTCCTACAATATTTTATTTGTTTCGCTTC
>NW_023465079.1:0-9432 GCF_013731165.1 Rhagoletis pomonella
TGTATCACTGACCAAGCCAAAAATGTATCCAATTGTATCCAATTTTCCTTTTTTACGTATACATTTCATAATTTGTAAGAAAACCAAAAATTTTCAAGAAAAAGACATAATTTAACCCATCCTTGGGACTTGGAATACATGTATATATATTTTTATTTTTAATAAAATCAAACATTTGTAATTTCAATTTTTAAAGTACATTTTTTGTGCATAAGTATTTTGCAAAGTAAGTATAATAAATAGCAAGTACACTCTAAAAAGACCATGTAAAACTACTACTGAAAAGTATCTATTTTTCAACAAGAATCTGTATATATATACGTAAAAGATTTTCAGTATTTGATTTTGAAATTGAGGTCTTATGTAGTGTTAATACTATTTTCTATTGTACTTTGTTCATTTTTGTACTTTGTTATTTTTGAAATTATTGAATTAAGTTCTTTTTCAATTTATGTAAATCAAAAAGAAAATTTTTGATTACTTAAGAATTTTTTCTTCTTTGATATTTAAAATACGTTAAATTAAAATTAAGTTTATATAAAAATAAAATTTTTAAATACGCTACAATTGGCGATCCTGCCAGGAGCAATATAAGAAATTACATTAAGCTGATATATTGATTTTGTACACTTGGTTTGTTGCTCCGCAGTACTAGTCCACAGATGATGAGATGTTACACCAAAATGTTGAAGTGCAATGCGTCGCAATAGTCAGCAGTGAAAAAGAGTAGCACCATTGCGAGCAGCTGGCATATTCCAACACGCACTACTACCACCACCGTTATTACCACCACTTGAATCACAGCAGCCGCAACATCAGAAAGCAATATCCCCATTGCCTTTTGTTGAAGATCAGCAATCACAATTAGTAGAGCAACAACAGCAACAGCTTTAAACGCACCAATGCGCATTCAACTACACTAGCACAATTGCCGATATCATTGATGCATCTGCATTAGAAGCAGTCACTGGAGAAGCTATTTTAAGTGCTGATATTGCATCAACCAGTCAACAACAACCACATAACCAGCAGCAGCAGCAGCGTTCTCAAGATCAAGAACAGCAACCGGAAAGTTTGAGCGGTGCTCAATGCTCCTCTTTGAGCGTAATAGGAGAAATTCCAGCTGATAGTAGCGCATTAACAGAACGAAACAAAACATCTCCAACATCACTGCCATTGCTGCTGCAGGAGGAAGAAGACGAAGAAGCGGACACAGGCAACGAGGCTAGAGCATCGAAGTCACCCGCAGCAGTAGCGGCATTAGCAGCGACCACAGCAGTAGCGCTAACATCAACAACAATCTTAGTTTTACTGGTGAGCTGTATTGTATAACT
The DNA here is from genome assembly GCF_013731165.1 of Rhagoletis pomonella. Classification (NCBI taxonomy): domain Eukaryota; kingdom Metazoa; phylum Arthropoda; class Insecta; order Diptera; family Tephritidae; genus Rhagoletis; species Rhagoletis pomonella. Next base: position 1,335 of record NW_023465079.1, read on the forward strand.
TTAGCGCTAGTTTTGTTGAAAATAATTAAATACAGAGTTTAATTGTTATTTATTAAATATTACATATATAATATTTAATTTTTTTAATTGTAAACTTCCTTTTTCTGAGGTCTTTTGATATTTGCTCAAATTCAAATAATCAAAATGTTTCGTTCACCACAGCATGATACACATACATCTATACGAGATAATTTAAATGAAACTCTTGATTGATTTACAAAATAGTACGTTTAACGAACAGTTAACAAATCCGTATGTCGATCGAAATAGTAATGAGATTTGTGCTACATCGGTCAAACTACCACAATTCTGGACAAGTTGTCCGGAAGCGTGGTTTATTCATGCGGAAATGCAGTTTAGTACCAAAAATATTACACAAGAAACAACAAAGTATGAACATACAATTACTGCACTTCCGCAAGAAGTTATAATAACGATTTTAGACTTTATTCAAAATCCGCCCGAAAATAATAAATTTACCTCACTTAAGAAAATTTTAATTGAACGGCATTCATTAAGTGAGAATGCGAAATTAGACAAAATTTTATCGGATACTGAAATGGGTGATCGTAAGCCCTCAGAATTTTATCGGTCGCTTGTATTGCTTTCTGGTTACAATTTTAGTCAAGAAATTCTTAAGAAACTTTGGATGAGGAAGTTACCGAAGAACCTAAGCGTGATTTTAGCTAGTTCTAATTCAAGCAGTATTAGTGAATTAACGAAATTGGCTGATAATGTTTGGGAGGTTATTAGCAAAAGCGAGATAGCTTCAGTTAATGATTTTCAAAATTCAAAAGGTGAAAATGCAGTCATGGCTAAATTGGTTAACACTACTTCTCTTATTTTTAAAAATTTTGAAAAACTTTCTTTGGAATTATGTGAAATGAGGAGGGAAATGAATCAAAATTATTCAAGGTCACGTTCAGTGAATAGGATTCGTTTTAGGAGCCCTTTTAGATATCGATCAATCGAATTGGTTATGTAGATATCATTATAAATTTGGAAACAAGGCTAAAAAATGTGAACAACCATGTGCATTTTCGAAAAATAATAGTCCAACAAACTAAAGTCGTCCGTTGTTGCGGCGACAAACAACGGGAATTTGGACATTTCCACACATCGCCTTTTTATATTTGATAAAACAAACAAACTAAATTTTTTAATTGATAGCGGAGCAGAAATTTCGGTACTTCCAGTTTCTAAATTTTCGAATACTAGGAAATCTTCAGATATAATTTTAACGGCAGCTAACGGCTCAACTATTTTTACATATGGGAAGAAACTTTTGAATATTAATTTGGGTTTAAGGCGTGAGTTCCTTTTTACATTTTTGATTGCTGATATTGCGAAGCCGATTATAGGAGCTGATTTTTTGTGTAAATATGGACTTCTTATTGATATTAAAAACAAGTGTTTAGTAGATCCGTTAACAAATCTATCAGTTAATACAATTTCGTACTTTTGCAATGTCCCTCTTCCAAAAATTTTTTCAGTAGATGATCAATATACAAAATTATTGAAGGAATTTCCTTCCCTTATTTCTGAGCCAGATTACTCAAAACCGGTTAAGCATACAACAGTTCACAGACTTGTCACTGAAGGAAACCTTCCTTTTTCTAAGCCAAGGCGCTTAGATCCTATCAAATTTAAAGTAGCTAAAACTGAATTCGATTTTTTGGTAAAAACAGGGATTTGTAGACCATCAAATTCATCCGTGGCATCTCCACTTCATTTAGTACCAAAGAAAGAAGTTAATGACTGGCGTCCTTGTGGTGATTTTAGAAGACTTAAGAATGTGACTGTACCGGATCGTTATCCTTTGCCTCATATTCACGATTTTAATATGAACCTTAGGAATAAAAATATATTTTCAAAGTTAGATTTAGTTAGAGCGTGTCACCAAATTCCAATGGCAGAAGAAGACATTTTTAAAACGGCGATTACTACTCCTTTCGGTATGTTTGAGTTCACCCGAATGCCTTTCGGGCTGAGGAACTCAGCGCAAACGTTTCAGAGATTCATCAACGAAGTAGTAGGTAAATTAGATTTTGTTTTCGCGTATATTGATGATCTACTGGTTGCAAGTGAGAGTGAAGAACAACATTTAAAGGATCTACGGGTACTTTTCGAACGTTGGTCTGAGTATGGTTTGAACGTCAAACCAAGCAAATGTATTTTTGGTGTTCCAAGTATAGATATTTTAGGACATTGTTTATCTGAGGCAGGGATACAGCCTTCTGTAAACAGAGTAGAAGCGATTCGCAATTTTGAACGACCGAAGTCAATAAAACAAGCGCAAAAGTTTATTGGTATGGTTAACTATTACCATAGATATATTTCAAAATTAGCTGAGTTTACTGGAGTTATATATGATTTAATTAATAAAACAAGTAAAAAGCGAGACAAAATTTTGGTTTGGGATGACAAATCCATTAAAGCTTTTGAATGCATTAAAGAGAAGTTTGCATCTAAGATTTTGCTAAATCCTTTTAGTAAAGATGCAAAATTCTCTTTAACGGTAGATGCATCCAATACAGCAATTGGTGGTGTCATACAGCAGCATTTCAATAATAAGTCTGAACCACTTGCGTTCTTTTCAAAGAAACTCTCTCCAGCAGAAATGAAATATAGTGCTTTTGACAGGGATCTTTTAGCAATTTATTTGAATATTAAACATTTTCGGTATTTATTAGAAGGAAGACAGTTTACGGTTTTTACTGACCACAAACCCTTGATTTTTGTTCTAAATTCCAAAACTGAGCGTAGTCCAAGACAGACAAGGCATCTTGAGTTTATTGCACAGTTTACTAGTGACATACAGTATATTAAAGGACAGGCCAACATTGTAGATGACACGTTATCTCGTGCGTTTGAAATAGATGTGATTAAAAATTCAGAACTTAATTTTAAAATTTTACAGAGTGAACAGCAACAGGACAGTGAACTTAATAAACTTATTTCTGGACAAACGTTTCAAAATCTTAATTTAATTAAAATTCCTTTTCTAAATTTTAATATTTGGTGTGAAGTGTCAGGAGAAAGTCCTAGACCTTTCGTTCCAAATAATTTTCGCAGGTCAGTGTTCGATATGTTACATGGAATTGCTCATCCTGGTACCAAGGCTACACGCCGATTAATTGTGAAGAAGTATTATTGGCCTTGTATGAACAAGGAGATAAACATATGGACAAAAGGATGTATAAGTTGCCAGAAATCTAAAGTTTATCGTCACACAAAATCTCCTGTGAGCACAATTCCAATTCCGAAGAGCAGATTTGAACATATACATTTAGATATTGTTGGACCGCTTCCTGTTTCAAGAGGTTACCGCTACATTTTAACAATTATGGATAGATTTACTCGTTGGCCGGAAGCATATGCTGTAAAGGATATTTCTGCACAGACAGTTGCAAATAAATTTTTTAATGAATATGTTTCGCATTTCGGTGTGCCTTTAGAAATCACGACGGATCAGGGTACTCAATTTACGTCCAAATTATTTTCGGAACTTACTAAATTACTTGGTAGTCATCTATCACAACTTCTTCCTATCATCCTCAAAGTAATGGTATTGTGGAACGATTCCATAGACAATTGAAAACTTCAATTTTGGCTAGGAATGGAACTAGAGATTGGTACGATGAGCTACCGATTATTCTTCTTGGTTTGCGTTCAGTGTACAAAGAAGATATTGCAGCCACTCCAGCTGAAATGCTTTTTGGCCAAAATTTGCGTCTACCTGGAGAACTTGTTGTGCCAACTACAGAAAATGTTACTTCCGCCGAAATTTTAGGAAGTTTACGGGAACGTTTTAAAAACTTTAATTCAAATTTAAAACATCACAAAAATTCCGATTCAGGAATTTATGTTCCAAAAGATTTACAAACTTGCAAATTTGTTTTTATTCGCATTGTTAACAAGCATTCTCTTCAACATCCTTATGAAGGGCCTTACAGAGTTATTGAAAAAGACAAAAAATATTTTAAGGTAGATGTGAATAATGAAATAAAAATTATTTCGATTGACAGACTAAAGCCAGCAATAGTTGAAATAACAGAACCACATAACACTAACAACCATATAGTTTCAACAACGACTAAAAAGAAACAAGTTACTTTCAGTTTGTATAATAATAACTCTCTGGAAGGAGGAGTATTGTAGTGTTAATACTATTTACTATTGTACTTTGTTCATTTTTGTACTTTGTTATTTTTGAAATTATTGAATTAAGTTCTTTTTCAATTTATGTAAATCAAAAAGAAAATTTTTGATTACTTCAGAATTTTTTCTTCTTTGAAATTTAAAATACGTTAAATTAAAATTAAGTTTATATAAAAATAAAATTTTTAAATACGCTACACTTATATACACATAAATACAGATACATATATAGAATGCTTAAAATTTCAAAGATTTTCAAACTACAAATACATTTCCTACTAATAATAAACATTACATTACTTTAAACATTTATTTATTTATTTATCTAAGAAATGAGGTTGTATTTTTAGGACAATTCAGTCTTTTATAATACATCAGCGCGCATTAATTTTCAAAATTAGAATCTTAAATCTAACATGAAACAAATAAGTGATAACAATAAATTTAAATAGCTTATCCTTAAAAATAATATTAAAACTTAACATCAAATAATTGTAGTGGCGCTCGTAGCATAATTACCATTTCCGCTTCACCGTTAAAATCTTGAAGTGTGTTTACTAAACCCCTTTCGGAAGCAGAGGATTAAAGTAATATCATTTCTAAATATCCAATTTAAATTTCGTAAAAACAAATATAAAATACCATAATAGTCTATCTCATTTGCACATATTTTACACATATTATGATTCCCTTAACTACCATTATAAATATACTCGAACTAAAGTTCTAATTAATAAGTATTTATAAATATTACATGCTACCGTACTACAACTAATATATATATAAATACTTTTAAATTGTCTTACAAAATTATTATTATCATCTTATTAAAACTATCTTCACATAAGTTTCATTTTTTTTCATTCATATCGTAAATTGGAACTTCCGGTGGTGCCACTTGCTAAGCAATAACAACTAGATATTTGCTGCAAACAATATCAATGTTCACACTGACATTTATCCTATTGCCTTTTATTTTCCAAAAAAAGATCACGCCACTCGCGATGATTAGGCGAAAAAAAAAAGAAAGAAAAGAAAATGATTTTTTGCAAACGGGAGCTTAGCGGTTCTTGGCGGCGAAGGAGTCGATATTATTCGGTTTTTAGATCTCAACGAATCAACATCTCCCGAAAAATTTTAAAGGCTTAAAAAAAAAAAAACACAGCTATACAGCTGTACACACAAAGCCATGTTGAAGTAAAAAAAAATAAAAAATTTGAAAATTTCGCGGTTTAAAAAAAAAATAATAATTTAATCATTAAAAAAACTAAACATAAAATTAAAATAACGTAAAGACCCAACCTTGGACCCATGAAAAATCCAAAATTTTGCGTACACCTTTGGGTAACGTTTTGCGATGGATCTGGCAGTTTTCCTGGGCACATTTTTTTAAACTAGTTTCTTTTTGGATGCAGAATATTCCAGTGGCCATGCGGACCAGTGTGTAGTACGGATGTTTGAAAAGCGAAAAGTAGTCTTTGAGCTACCCTCGTAGTGGAAAAATTATTTTTAAGGTGGTACACATTCATAGATTCGCAAAAATTCGGCGAATTTTCTTAAAACTAATTCAATCTTTAATTAGAGAAAGAAATGCGAAACCCTGTTATATTTTAATTAAGATTGAAAACATGTGAAAACGAAGAGTTACATATACATACATAAATAGGTATATTAACAAATGAATTTTAGTGTCTAATATACAAGTACAGCCACTGCAGTGAAAAGTGAAGAATTACGATTAAAACTAAACTAAAAGTCAGAAAAATTATGTAAAATAGGATGTGGAAAGAAAGGAGCTCTATAACTTTCTACTTAAATTTAAGCGGTCTTAAATATTTAGCTATGTAAATTTAGTTATACGAGCATCTATTAAGTGTACAGTGAAACTTTGCATGATTATTGATCATTCTACGCGCGAGAATTAATACGGGTGAAGGTGTAAAGAAAAAATCGCATGCGAGTTTACGAATGCCTTAAAAGTTGCATACGTTCGGTTACATTTTCACCTCACCGGCGTGGCCAAAGAGAAATGCCAGTTCAAAAAGTTTATAATGCAAGAGCAATTGATCTTACTTTAATACATAAAGTCAAACGGTAAAAAAAAAAGTAATAACTAAGGCATGTACATAAATGTGTTTTGCTTTACGTCCCACATTTAGTTCCAGGCACTCCGCTGAAAGATCTTTCGTCGTTGGAGCCAAACGGTAAGCTATCTTTACTTTTGTTGTGTCTTTTGCCCATGCTATTACTATTTGCAATTGCGATAAGAGGACGAACAGTTCGTTCCATTCTTCTCACTTAATCAAGATCAATGTTGCCATATTCGAAAAAACAAAAATATATATATATAAATTCATGCTTTTATGTTTCGTGGCCTTAATGATGCAAAGTAAAAACACAGTACAATGAAATAAGTAGTAAATTAGATAGTTCAACTTTGTTTTATTTTGGTTAAATGAATTTATCTTAACTATTAGTAAAATAAATCTAGAAATTAATAAGTAAAATAAATAATTCTATAACAACCACATTTAAAATTTGCATACAAATCTGAGATTTACGTTATAAATTTGTCCTTAATTGGATTCCCATTTCTATTATTTTATAAGGCTGTTGTTAATATATTTTTTTTTATTCGATTGTAAATCCTTATCGTAATTCAACTTTGTGTTTCAAAAAAAAAAGAAGAGTAAAAATTGTGGAAGGGCTTAGATCTGTATGATTTTGAATTTCCTTTATTTAGATTAATAAAAATTGTTAAATTTAAAATCAATATTTAATTTTGTTCTTTTATGATTCCCGAGCCTGATATTCAGTTAGTCGTGGTAAGTAATAGGGATTTCCAGGTTTTTATAAATTTTTTTTTGATAAACTTTGGAAGTTATGGTAGGGTGGGCGATCTTTGCAGTAACACCATGCAACGTACTTCATACTGCAACCCAAGCGCCGTCAAAACGTTTTGAGCAATTGTGTGTATCCGATTTCCTTTTAGATACCTTTCTTTTCAGCACGTAAAATAAAGTAATTTTTCTGTGGCAGTTAGCTAAAACCGAAAAGTAGGAGCAAGAATCCCATCCCGATGGCCGACGAGCAAGAGCCGGATTTACTACGTGCATCCGCTTCCTACCTTTTGGCATAGACTGTACTTTACGTTAAACGTTGCATGCTACAGATAATAATTATTTTTGGCGCCCAACGTGGGGCTACACATTGACAAGTCAGCATACACTTCAACTCTTTTTCTTGATGGTCTGTGTACTCCTTTTTTTTTAATTCGATTTTCGGTTACCATTAGAGCACTTCCAGCTTTCCGTTTCCGACTGTATAGTTTCTCACCATTGCAATTTTATTACATTTTATGTTCGCTGGAGTAGTGACAGTTTTGAGATATGTTCGGCTGTTAACCAGTACATTTTGTCGCTCATATGACCCGAAGTGCTTTAGGTATTAAATTTTTCACAGTCTAGTTTGTTTGATGATTGGAATTGCGATTTTTGAAGATCTTCAATATCAGACCAAGGCAAACAAATGAGATTTGGAGTAGTTTTCTTTAATGTCTTTATATTAATTGGAAAACACACCACATTATTTCGTATAATGTCGGTCGAATACCAACGGTTTGAAAATATATATTTTTTTCCAATGCAATTTTTTTCACTTTTGGCATTTGTTTGGAAGTATAGAATAGTTATAAAATCTAACCAATGCATACCAAATCGGTGTTATTATTGCATAATTTTCAATGGCGAATTTCATACGTTCGGAATAGTAGATTTCAGTTTTTATGATTTTAACCGACGCCATTACCCATAGGGGTTGGATGGGTTTTCGCTTTATTGTTTTGCCGTGACGCCGAGGTGGATGAATGGTTGTAACCACGGCTTACTTTTATCAGGCAAACGGGGATCATTTAGCATTTTATCGTAAACAAATAACT
>NW_023465080.1:0-9428 GCF_013731165.1 Rhagoletis pomonella
CGCCCCATTTGTCTAATCGGGATAAAGGCTACCCTATCTTTTAAGTCTTGCTCTGCAATGTGGGACTTCATAAATAGGCAATTTCATCAGTTAACTATCAACGGAAATCCCAAGTCAGGAACAGACGCACTACTTAATGAAATTTTAAGTAAGTACATGTATGATTTTTCTCTGAAACTTGCCTTTCAGACGCCTTATAATTTTCCTTTAATTTATAGTCGAAAAAGGAAACAAATATCGAAGAAGCTGCGAATCTGCCACATAAAAACATTACAAAACATTTTGTTAAAGAAAAACGCTTAAAATTAGGAATAAAAGCAAAATAAAAGTGTTGTGTTATAATTCGTCTTATGTTTTTTACAGTGTGGTGAATGAAAGCAATCGAAAGTTTTACGAAACAACCACAGTTTTTAGGAAAATAATTTCGTTAAATATACGAACCATTTTGTGCATTTTACAAAAATTTCGTTAAAAAATAAAGAAATAGTACGAAATTCTTTAGTAAGTAGTACGAAATTCGTTCGTATGTAGTACGAAATCGTTCGTAAATGTACTAAGATCTGATGTTTAATTTTTTCGTAGTATGTACGAAAACGGTTTTGTACAATAAACGAAAACTTTCGTGGCTCAAAATGACGAAAACTTTCGTAAATTGTACGCAAGTTTGTGTTATATTTACGCAGATTTTATTTTCAGTGTGGTCGATCTCACCCCTCTAGCTTTTAGTGTGGATGCCATGCCCGGTCGTGCAGCATGTGTGGATGTTTCAACTCCAGCTACTCGTCCGCCTAAGCTCATCACCTAAGCATAATCGTTCATGCATTGAGCCAACATGTAATTTTATTGCGCCATCATCGTCATCTTTCGGCTCAGCTGCTCAACACTTATTGCAGAGCTTCCGGCTGCTGAGTCGCTAGGTGGCACATTCCCTTGGTCTTGCTCCGACATCTCAAGGATTTCTTCCAGCTTACGCGAAAAACTAAGGCTGCTGTTTGCTGTACTTGTGGTAACTTCCTCGGTTTTCTGAATAGCAGAGCGATTTTCCCCACTACCTACTACTCAAAAGACTCTAGACGTGCACTTATTAAAATAGTCAGTGGGCACGAAGTCCACCGGGTACGAGATACCAGTGTCGATTTGCGTGAATAGGGAGCCTACGATTTGGTTCTCTAATGCCCACGATATACTTCATGTGACTACACGATCTGGGTTCAGCAGCCCTAACCCACCTGGCACTATCTCCTCTGGCTCACGCTCGCCCATTCACTCTAATTAATCGGAATGTCAACCCATACAGATGGTTGCTAGCGTCGCTAAATATTTAGCCCGGTAAAGCGATAAAAAAAAAACTAATTCAACGTAATTAAAATTTAAAAAAATCTATCGTAGCGAAATTCAAAACAAATACAAAAAATTACTACATATATATAAAAAATCAGAATCCGTTTCTGAACACTATCGTAATAAAACTCACAATAGTGTATATGTAGGTTATATGTATGTATGTATGTATATGTGTGGCGAATTAAATGTAAATTAAATGCTGGGTGTGCACATGTATACATACATATATGGGAAAATCTTTTGACATGGGGATTCAATAAAAAAAAATAAATTTTCAACATAGTAGCACAATTCTTGACGTCTATACATCTTTGGTTTCAGCGGGGGTAAAATTTCCGAAGCTGTAACGCATAGCCCAGCAGAAAATTTCGAAGGGCTTACCATTGTATAGCAGCAGAAAATTTTTAATTACATTAGAAGCAGTTGCTATTGCAAATGGTTGCATACATTTAGGCATATGCAGAGTAAGAGGAAATCCGGTCAAATGGTTATTACTACCGATTATACAAACTCCGCGCATGCATAGGGCCTTGTATATACATATAAGTATACATACTTAATTTTGTGTTGTCATAAATACATATGTATGAACTCATTTGTTTTAAGTGGTTTTGATATTCGTAGCATGGTTTTAGGCATAGGTTTAGTGGTCTATTGATAAAAGGGCAGGGCGAAAATTAAAAAAAATACTGAAGTCATTTTAACTGGAACCGTTGATAACTGATGAACATACATGAATATATGTATATATACATATGTATGGATGATATAATATCTCTTACCTAATACTTTTCGTGTAAAATCCTGTAAAAATGTCAAATAGCAAAATCTCTCTCTGAAGTGAGAGTAAAAAGTGAGTAACAGCGAAAAGTAAGGGAACAAAAAAAGCATCGGGTAAAATCTTGCAACTTCATTCTCCACACAACTCTCAAAAAATCGCTCTCATTTACATGGTTTTGGAGTACGGGGTCGTTTTTCCTGTAACTTCCTGCAAGTTCGTGTAAAAACCTCTACGTTCATTGAGTACTGGATCAGAGTAAATACAAGATTGCAACAAAAAGAGAAGACGAGAGTAAGAGAAATGCCGAACAAATGAATTCAGCTCCCCGTCTTGCAAACGAAAGATGCTATGCTATATGTATTCATGACTTTAACGTAAACCTTGCGACAGGTGAAGCAGAACCACAGATTATATTCCTAAAAGAAAAACTAAATGCTTAAACTAAAAGGTCAAAAACAGTAATTGATGCGGTTTTTTCGAGATATTTTAACGTCCTTGAATCGCAAGTATATACAAGTATCATATTTATCAATCATACCGGTAATTTCGTGTATTAAAAGAATTAAAAATTAAAATGAATAAAAAAAATTTTAATCAATGAATAAAATTAAGTGAAGTTAATGTTTAATTTCTAGCCTAACATACATATGTACGTATGTAACTGAATCGCCTAATAATATATATATAAAAATATTATACTCGTTTTCGTGCTTAACTAATCTGTAATTAGAAAAAGAGTTTAGCCATACAAAATAATAACTTTAAAATAATCTCAGGTTAAACCGAAAAAATTTTTGGTGCCCCTAGGTTGGTTTATCTATAATATTTGCGAAGAAGAGGAGGAATGTCAAATGTAAAACTAAACGCTAGCAAGGAAAAGAGGTTTGTAAAGGTATTTTTGATAAAATATTAAGTTAAAATATAATTAAATAGCATAACATGTGTAGCAAAAAAAAGTTACTATGGTGGCACAGAGAAGAAGCTTAAGTTTTCCTCGAGTTGTGAGAATAACAAGCACAACCAATTTGACAGCTAACGAGCTTTGATTAAGATTATATTTATATATAAACGTACTTTTATTCATTGCCGTGCGCATATGTTTACACATAAAATTTCATGAGTACCTAGTACTCACACCCTTTTTTTCATAAATGATCACTTGTCAGCCCAATTGAACTACATTATAACCTGCGTAACGTAAACTCTATTTAAACCATATTTTCAAAATTGTTTCCCGGTCAAGTTATATTTACAAGGTTGCAGTAATTCGCATAAACCTGAAAATTGGTACGAATGTTAAGAATAGCATTATAAATAAATTGTGAAAAGTCCTTATCGATACCGGATCTGTAAAAAAAATTATTCAAGGTCAAAGGTTTATTTCTAAAGACCGTTATGACACTTTTGTCCCTAAGAGTCACCATTTCTTGGTTATAACGACTCGAACGACATCCATTTTGCAACAAATCATTTAACTTATAAAATACTTTCAATTGAAGTTAACTGTTTAAGAGATGGTAGTAAAAAAAAAAGTAAGTGCGCCTGGGCCACACTGTAGAAGTGAAACTTACGTTACTTATCTATCTATACATACACACATCTGCTTTTGCTTAAGGTTATATTTTTTCGCTTTTTTTTCTATCAATGTAGATCCCTACCTCTACCACTGTTCGTTTTAATAACATTCATGTTATCCTGTTTTCCATTATCTTAATTTTTATCATTATACTCTATCGATAACAAAATCGATTATAACGTCCATCAAAATACCGATACCAAAATCATTTTTGCCTTTATCTTTACGCGTCTTTGTTTTTGTTGTTATTTTTACCTTTGCCTTTATCCTTTTCTTCATTTATGTACGTAGTTTATTTTCATTCTTGTATTGGTCTTTTTCTAAGTGTTATTCTTTAATCTTTTGTTAGCAAATTTTTGTTAAATTTGTAGACACCATATGCATACATATAAGAAGCACTTGTTTCAGCCCCAACCATTTCCGTTGCGCCATTTCCGTTGTATCATTTCTGTTGCATCATTTCCGTTGCATATACACAAGAAGTACTTGTTTCAGCCCCAATCATTTCCTTTACACCATTTCCGTTGCACCATTTCCGTTGCACCACTTCCGTTGCATCATTTCCGTCCCAACCAGATCCGTGTGCAATTTCCGCTGAATTTGCCAATTTACTCCCAACCAACCAACCGCCGCTAAAGAAGTTTTACTTTAAAAATTAATTCTGTACTAGAGTGCCAGTTACTGTCGAAATTCGACAGGTTTTCTAGTTTTAGAAGCCTTGGAGAGGTTTTCTAACTTAACACGTAGAGATACTTAATTACAAATTAACTAACCGGAAAATCTTCTGCTAAAACGTAACTATTTTTTTTTGAAGTGTATACATCTTTGGTTTCGGTAGGGGTAAAAGTTGCGAAGCTGTAACGCATATCCCAGCACAAAATTTCGAATGTATGTACATGTGTTAGCATGTGTATTTCAGTATAAAATTTTTATTTTCATTAGAAGCATCCTGTGTTCGCTTGCCAAATGATTGCATACATTTAGGCATATGCATAGTAAGAGGAAATGCGCTACAATTGATTATTAGCCGTCATCGATTCGCCATCAGTTAGCAAGTGGCGAAACGAACGAACTCAATGAGGTACAACCAAACTTGCTATCGTCTATCCGTGCTAGCTAACTTTGTTGTTGATTTCACATGCAAAATTTTCCGTTAAGCGACCGGAACTCGAACATAGCGAGCGAGAAGAGGCGAATCGACGACGGCATGCCATCCTATGACACCCACAGTGCCCAAGATACTAGCCGTCATCGATTCGCCACTTCTCGCTCGCTATGTTTGAGTTCCGGTCGCTTAAAGAAGAATTTTGCATGTGAAAGCAACAACAAAGTTAGCTAGCACGGATAGACGATAGCGAGTTTGGTTGTACCTCATTGAGTTCGTTATTATATATATATCTGTAATACAAATTATTTCAATTTTACATCTGATAAACAATTTGGAGTAGATAGAGGCAATAAAATATTTTTTGCCGCATAAAACTTGAAAATCTACCTATATGTGGTGTTTCCAAGATATTTTAACGCCCTTGAGTCACAAGTATATATGTACAAGTATATTTTATCAATCATACCGATAATGTCATGTATTAAAAGAATTAAAAATGAAAATGAATAAAAATTAAATCAGCAAAATGAATAAAATTAAGTGAAGTTAATGTTTAATTTCTAACCTAACCTACATTTGTATGTGTGTAACTGAATCGCCTTTATATATAAACATATTATCCTACTTTTCGAGCTTGACTCCCTAATCTGTTATTAGAAAAAGAGATTAGCCATGCAAAATTATAATTAAAAATATCTCAGATTAAACCGATAACTTTTTGGTGTCCAATCCAGTTTTATCGATTATACTTGCGAAGAAGAGGAGGAATGTCAAATGTTAAAGTAAACAAAAATTGACGCTAGTAAGGATAATAGGTTTGTAAAGGTATTTTTAATAAAATATTCAGTTAAAATATATTTAAATGGCCTAATATGTGTTGCAAAAAAAAAAGTGACCACGGTGGCACAGAGAAGAAGTTTAACTTTTCCTCGAGTTGTGTGAATAACAAGCACAAACAATTTGACAGCTAACGAGCTTTGATTGAGATTATATTTATATTTAAACGTACTTTTATGCTTTCCCGTTCGCATATGTATACACATCAAATTTCATGAGTACCTAGTACTCACGCCTTTTTTTTATCTGAGAAGGTCCTTGGAGGACTTGGAATTGACCCGATACATTCAAGTTTATAGATAAATTTCGATGATTTGATACATATCAATAGTTCGATGAATTTCAAGAACACTAAAATTCGATAACTCAACAAAATTCGTTAACTCGACCAATTTCGATAACTGTGAAGTTCGATGGCTCGATAAATTTCGTTAACTCAAAAATGTAAAAACTATGGATACCTTTATAAATTTTCACTTTTGACATCTCCACATTTTTCGAAAACTGTCTAAACATTTTGATTACTCGTTACACTCTGTTAAGACGATTAAATTCGATAAGCAGTGATAATTCGATAAGCTTATATAACCTTGGAATTTCGATAAATCGATATATTTTGAAAATTCCATAAACTTTGCTTTGTTGAACCAACAAATTTCAGTAGACCAATAATTATCGATAACTCTGTAAGTTGAAAGAACTCCGTGCATTACGATACCTCGATATATTTCGTTAAGTCTATAAATAATGATAATTCAATAAATATCGATAACTTGATACATTTCTTTAACTTGACAAATTTCGTTAAACCCACACGTTTGTATAGCTCGATAACTATCCGTAAATTTGGACAACTAAGTTTCTGTGTCTATAAATTTCGACAACTCAGTAAACATTGATCTGTTTGAATAATTCGTACGTTGCGATAACTTAATAAGCATGGATAAATTTCGATAATTATAAACTTCGATAATTCAATAAATTTCAGTAACCTTTATGGCTGATTTTATTTGGATTCCTATCTTTTAACCTAATTCATATGTATTTCTCATTGTCTCCATTTTCGCCTTTATCTTCACTTTTGCCTTTTTTTGTCTTCATCATTATCACTTGTTTCTTCATCTTCATATTTATCTTTATTTTAAAGTTTAATTTCAAATACGAAGTAAAACAAAATGCGAAACAGCTTAAATTGAACAGGTTGCAAAAACAACCATACACAAATATGGAAATTTTTAAACGACGATTTTCAACCAATTTCGAAACTATAAAAACTCTCCTCATCTACAGAAAATTACGTTTCCAACGGTGTTTTTGGGCTGAAATCGATAACTTTACCTTGGTCTTCATCTTTGTTTTTATCTTTCACATCTTTGCTTATATCCTTTTCTTTTTCTATTCACGTAGATTAGATGGGGTGCGATGACGTAATAAGATGTGACGTGATTTTATGTGATGTGATAGGATGTCATGTCATGTGTTGTCATATCCTGTGATGTCATGTCATATGATGTCATATCATGTGATGCCACGTCATGTATTGCCATGTCATGTCATATCATGTGATGTCAAGTCATGTGATGTCATGCCATATAATGTGATGTCATATCATATAATGTCATGTCGCGTGATATCGTGTGATCTGATATCATATTATGTCATGTAATATCATGTGATGTCTCTTCATGTCATGTGATAAAATGTGATGTGATGTCATGTAATGTGATCACATTCTATGTTCCGATTACTGTATCGATAACCCTGTTGATAACTGTGTCGATAAAAATACCGATAACAATATCCATAAACATATAGAAAAATACAACGATTGTAAAATCGATTAATTTCTCGATAAATATAACAATCATCAGTATCGATTATTGTACATATCGGTAGCAATATAAATGACTAAATTGATAACAAAATCAATTATTTAATCGATTACACAGGGCAACAATGATTTTGGTGCGGCAAATGTTAAATCTGTTTTTGATAGACTTTTTTGAGCTGATTACGAATCCGTAATTATAAAGATTCCATCACGTAAAGATTTTGAGAAAATCGTGGTCAAAGTGTCAAAAAATCGGGTTTTTTTCAATATTTGAGAAGCTCGAGCAAAGAGTAAAAATGTGGTAGAACCTTCCACTTAGGCTTAACTTAAAGCTAGAACCCTAGGCTACTGCCCCTGAAAATACCATCCCTGCACCTTTACTTCGAGGCCATTTAAAGTCATTTGTTGAACAATAAAAAAAATGCTGGCAAATTGTGCTATTGAAAAAAAAAAATGCTGCCAAAATCAGTTTGAACGACTATAAGTGATCTTCGGGTCTAGACGAAGAGATGGTATTTTTGGGGATTGTAGTCGAAAGTTCAAGCCTTAATTTAAGCTTAGGTGGAAGGTTCTATCACCTAATGTTTAATTGCGGCAGGGACTCAAACTTCGCCAAAAGTCAAATTTTACTGCTCAATAAATGACTATAAGTGACCATAAATTCAATGTGCAGGAATAGTATTTTCAAGGATAGTAGTCGAGGGTTCTTGCTTTAATCTAAGCGTAAGTGGAAGGTTCTATCACCTTTTTACTCTTTGCTAGAGCTTCTCAAATATTGCAAAAGCCCGATTTTTTGACACTTTGACCTCGTGTTGGATCCTTTGTACTTACGGATTCGTTATCAGCACAAAAAAGTCTATCAAAAATAGCTTTAGCATTTGTCGCACCAACATTTTTTTTCATTTTTGTTGGCCTGTGTTATTATACCGATAACAATATCCATTATTGTATCGATAACAATATCGATTATTATATTGATTATTATATCGACTACAATAGCGGTTATTTAAGCAATCGCATACAATATCGATTATTTTATCGATAGCAATATCGATTATTATATCGATAAAAATATCGAGTTTTATATCGATAACAATATCGATCTTCATCCTCATCCTTTTCTTCATATTTATCTTTATTTTTGCATATTCCTCTTCACCTTTACCTTAAAGTGTTTAAATTTACTTTGATTTTCGTTTTTGCCTGTACCTCTAGGCATCTTTGTTTTTGTTTTTATTCTCAAACCACTAAACCGCTGAGCACTATTTCCATGTGCATTATTCCCCTTGAACTTGACAATTTACTCCCAACCAACCAACTGCCGCTAAAGAAGTTTCACTTCATAAATTCAATAAATGTTCTTACCCTTTTAGTTACCCTAATTCTTATGTATCTGTCATTGTCTCCATTTTCGTCTTTATCTTCACTTTTGCCTTCTTTTTTTTGACTTCAAAGTTATCATTTATTTCTTCATCTTCATATTTATCTTTATTTCAAAGCTTAATTTCAAATGTGTAGTGAAACAACAGGGTAATCATGTCAAATTGAACATGTTGCAGCAACATCTATACACAATTCGAAAATGTTTAAACGACGGATTTGGCTGTAATTTTCAACCAATTGTGAAACCATAAAAACTCTACTCATCTACGGAAAAATGCCTTTCCAACGGTGTTCTTGGTTTTGAAATCGGTTCGGTAGAATCGCCAAACGAACGGAGACAAAATTTATGTTAGCGTATTAATATATAGATGGCAGGTGCTACGGGCCCTTTTTTAGGAACCCACATTTTTTCCATGAGTATAGCATTAATTTCATATATCTCCTTACATAGTTCCAGTACTCTACCCCAAATACTTCCAGAGATACGCAGTATGCAAAGTCCTTTTGTACGGGAGGTGCCACGCCCCATTTGTCTAATCGGGATAAAGGCTACCCTATCTTTTAAGTC
>NW_023465081.1:0-9421 GCF_013731165.1 Rhagoletis pomonella
AAAAAAAACCCCAAGTCAACATTTAGTAGAATAACTTCCACGCCTTCCAATTAATAAACTCAATATACCCTCACCATAGTTTTCGATATATTTGGTGGTTTAATTGAGTCACCATTTCTCCTTGAATGAGTTAATTTTAATATTAAACACAGAAGTTTAATGAATCGGGTGGACACAGTCAGATCTCACAATGCTTCTAATGTTCCCAATTCTAAAACCCTGAATGCATTGAATTCGGTTCCAACTCCTACCACACTTACATTTTATTTCACGAAGCACTGTTTCAAATGCTATTAAATGTTTTGCTTAATTAGCTTATAAGTAGAAACGACTGATTTATCTTTTTAGTCTGTAAGAAAGGGTGAATTTCTAGATTAAATAAATATTTGTAGCTGTTTATGTAGTAGTGCTACCGTTAAATATATTTAAATTCTCCTACTAAGATTTTCACAGAATTCTACACCGAACGACAATTTGAAGTCCATATACTACTTATGAATGTCCATTAGCTAAATTGTCTTCTTTGATCGTCCAATTCTTCTGAAAAATTTAAATAAATAAATAATAAGAAGAAACGAATACAAGTTTTGCAACTATCAGAAGCTACAGCCACTGGCAGTTATTCAGGGAATAAAAGTGTCACACAAGCATAAAATGCACAATTTGACTGCAATATACAAGCTCAACAATAAGAAGAACAACAAATAATAATCCATAAACTGTTTGAAAAAAATTGCAATACCAAGAAAGAAGTGAAGAGCAGTTAAAGCGTTGCAGAGCTAAAACGTGCCACAGAAATATAAGAGCAATGACTATAAACTTTGCATTTATTGGCTGAATGTTAGCGCATATATTTATACAAAGATGCAGCCATGCATTTATAAACAAGCATCTTCATATCTGCTATTCAACGCAGTGGCACACTTACACATTTATTTGCTGAACTGCTACATTTATGTAAATTTGAATGTATCATTCGTCTAAAAAGCAACTTGCTATTTACTCAAAGCAACGAAACGATTGCATTCATCATTTCATCATACACTTAAGCATATAATTCAGCATATATTCGTGCATTCATGCCTGCCTTTATTCATTCAACCACTCGTTTATTCAATGCCTTTAGCTTAGCTTAACGCTCGCATGCACTCAACCAACGCTTAGTATTAAAGGCAACATAAACAGGCGGTCACAGCAATGCTTGCACTAAAACCACTTGGCACTTGGGGGAATGCAATGCAAAAGCAACAAGCTCTGAACGCAATTTATATAAAGCAAAAAAAAAAAACAAAATAAAACAGGAGTAAAATAATAATCAAATGCAGGCGATGTTTAAAATGAACTATAGTACCTACATACATATGTATATACATTCATTAAATGAATGTGTATATTTGTATAAAGGTATGTATGTATGTTTGCATTTGTACCTATAACACAACAAGAGGGATCCTCAGAGAGAGTATAAGTTGCACACATACAAAATGAAAAGGCACCCTTCGCTTCGCTACAGCTTAGTATTTTTGATTTGTGGCTGCATGCTAGTTTGTTGTTGTTGTTGTTTCAAAGCACCTTTCTACTAAGTACACAATAATATGTAAATGCAAATATCAATAAAAAATTGCAATGCACTGCAATGCGATATGCAATTTTTCACGCTTCCCTCGACACCCTATTTTTTGCGTATTTTTGATGCTTGAAAATTCGACAGCGCCGCCCGTCACTATTGCGAGAAAAATTGTTGGTTAAAGTGAGCTGGTAAAGTGTGCAATGCATCATAATATTGATTGAAAATAAATAAGGCGTTAAAAGTGTGACGATAAATGCGCGCTGTGCGCTTTTTTTGGAATCCCGGCCGAAATATTACGCATACGCCATGGTGTGTCGCTGTTATGAAGGAAGCTAAGTACGCGTAAGTTAAATGCAGCCATTTATTATTTGGCTTGTTTGTCTGAGTTGATAAATATTTGTTTTGTTTCTAAATTGTTTGTCTAAAGGCAAACATTGTATTTAACCTAAAAAAGATGAATGCAAGCTCGAAAAAAGGCAAATTTCTTTTTCTTGTTTCAGCTTAGTCTTTTAGCGTTTTGTGACCGTTCGTGGTATTCTAGGGATTTATCTAGTTGCGTTTAGGGGTTTGTGGGTATATTCGATACTCACGGGTTTTTCGGCATTTTTCGTGAACGTTTACCATTTTCTTTTGTACTTTTCGTGTTATATTTTTCTGGACTTGTTGGAAATTTTTCTGAGAGTTTTCGATTCCTCCGAGACACTAATGAGTTTTACCGAAATTTTCGAAACCAGTTCGAGCATATTCCAATTTTATTCGTGAATTTTTGCGGTTGCTTTTGTCATTTTTAGGGTAACTTTTAAATTGTTTTTGCTGTGTTTGGGAATTATTCGCAATTTTTTGTATTCCTTTTGGGTTCGAGATTTTTATCGTTAAGTTTTGTGGTTATTTTGTGCTTTTATTTTGCTTTTTGAAATTTATTTAGCATTTTTGGAGGTTATCAGAATTATGTATTTTTTTTTTTTTAGAATTTTCCATGACCTTTAAGGATTTTTTCGGTTCTTTCCCCGAACGTTTTTGTTCCTTATCGATATTTTTTGTGACTTTTTGGGATGTCTAAGCTTTAAAGAGTATATTGCGAGTTTGATTTTTGCGAATGCTTAAAAAGTAAAAAGCAAAAAAATTCTGCTGAAAAAGGCGAAGGTTTGTCAATTTTTTCTCTCTTATGGAAGACATACTATTGGTTAAATTTTTTATTAAAAATGTGGCATCCCCCAATTTTTTTTTTGATTTGCTTTAAGATAACATAAAATTCTTTCAGTTTAGGTATTTCTTGTCTAAAAATTGGTTGCTGCCATATTTGAAAAATGGTCTTTATGAAAGCCTTCTCGAACATTTGATTAAGTCTATGTTTTTTCGAAAAGCCTAGAATTTTAGTATAAACCGAATAGTTGAACCATAGGTGTTCCAAAGAAGACGTTTTAAAAAAAAAAACTAAAACCTAATAGCCAGAAACCAGCCATCCTAAATTTGTTTTTTAACTGTATGACCGTAAAAAAGTAGATTCAGAACTTCATGTGTTCGCTGATTTAGATTTAAATTTAATTTTTTAACTTCAGCTGACATAAAAATGAAAATTCTTGTTCCCCCTTTGGACTTTTCAGACCGTGGGTACACACACGCTTACCTTACTTTATTTGAATTTGTAACAATTTGCGGTCACATCTGGTAATTGCGCGAATCCCAGTGGGTTACTAAAACGTTAAAAATATAAAATTAGATACATATATAAAAAATTATGCAAATAAAAAATAGCAAAGGTGTTTAATTTATATCACAAAGCGTAAAAATTATAATAAACAAGTAAGAAAGTCTAAGTTCGGGCGAAGCCGAACATTAAATACCCGGCGCAAGTATTAAATATATGTTTTTTCACCTTTCCGAAACCTTCCGCTAGATGGTAAGCCGGGGTGTATCAATTTTGAGTAAATTAGCGTCCTTCAATTTCGAAATATTGAAGTTTCAAGCATTTCTGAAATTTACCGTTATATGAGAAGCGGCCGTTATTTTAGTCCGATTTCAATAATTTTCAACGTTTTGCTTATGTGTGGCAAGCACAATAACCACACCGAGTTTGGTACAAATTGGTAGAACGGTTACCGATATACTTATATGAGATCATAAGTGGGCGGTGCCATGCCCATTTTCCAAAGTTTTACCATAATCGTATTTCTTGGTAAAGAATTGTTGCAAGCATCAATTTTGAATAAATTAGCTTCAATATTTACTGATTTATCGAAGATTTTGTATTTCTCTAAATTACCGTTATATGGGAAGTAGGCGTGGTTATTGAGCGACTTTAAAAATTTTCGGCCATTTGGTATGTTGTGCGAAGGCCAACAACTGTGCCAAGTTTGGAAGAAATTGGTGCAGCGGTTACCAAGATATACACATGTAACCATAAGTGGGCGTGGCTACGCCCATTTTCCAAAAATTTATAATATTCTTATTTGTCGTCTAAAACTTATTATAAATATCAATTTTGAGTGAATAATCTCCAGTAGTTACTAAAATATCGCAGTTTTCGTATTTCTGAAAATTACCGTTATATGGGAAGTAGGCGTGGTTATTGAGCGATTTTAAAAATTTTCCGTCATTTGGTATGTTGTGCGAAGGCCAACAACTGTGCCAAGTTTGGAAGAAATTGGTGCAGTGGTTACCAAGATATACACATGTAACCATAAGTGGGCGTGGCTACGCCCATTTTCCAAAAATTTATAATATTCTTATTTTACGTCTAAAAATTATTGTAAATATCAATTTTGAGTGAATTATCTTCAGTTCAGTTACTAAAATATCGCAGTTTTCGTATTTCTGGAAATTACCGTTATATGGGAAGTGGGCGTGGTTAAGGTCCGATTTCGCCCATTTTCAATGCCAACCTACCTTGGATTAAGGGAAACCTACATACCAAATTTCGTTGAGATATCTCGAGTTATCGTGTACACGGACGGACGGACAGACGGACAGACGGACAGACGGACGGACAGACAGACATGGCTTAATCAATTTCTTTTTTCATCCTGATCATTTATGTATACATTTGTTACAAACAACCGTTATGTGCACAAGTGCGCTCGGGTATAAAAATATTCTACTTTAATAGGTCGATATACAGGTCTGGTAATATGTGCCTTGGAAATTCCAATACTATAAAGCCAAATCGCAATTTCTTACCACAGGGCAACAGCGCGAAAACAACCACAAATGCTTCACCTATGATCATGATTTTTGTGATGGTTTTGCTCAAAGTCTTAACGCATTTGCAAAGAATAAGTACGCACACCCTCTCCTCTCAATGCGCTGCCCTAAGCCGTACTCGGCGCAAAAGTTTTGGGCGGCAGCAAAAATTACGCTTATCATAAATCTGCCTGCAATTTCAATTTATTTTCAATGACTTCTTTTGCTTATTCTGCTTCTTCTATCCTCTTTTTTCTACTATTTTCGCATTTCCTATTCTTGCATTGTCCTTAGAAATACCTATGTACATAGCAAGTGTGTGTGTGTGTGAAGCACAAGGCCAGCCTTATAAATGTAGCAGCAATGAAAATAATATGCGCTGTCATTTCGTATTTAAATGTGCCACTCGACTTTTGTGATATTTGAAATCCTTTGCTCTGCTCGTACTTTTCTTCGTCCTCATGCTGGCGTATGCGCTGCTGCAACTCTGAAACAACGAAAAAGACAATAACAAACAAACTTAATATTATAAATCTTACAATCGCATAATATTTGTGCTTGCAGAGGATATGTAGACAGGCAAGACAGAAAGACATATGCCAAGACAATCGGACAATTTCAAGCAGACACAGTTGGGTTTGTGTTGGTGCGACGGCATTGAACCATATATAGCTGCTCTTCTTCGGCTGCCATTTGTTTTTTTTTTTGTCGGCTGATAATAGCTTACATTTATCCATTTTCCTTATTTTGGTGCACTTTTGCAGTTATTTTTTTATGAGTCCATGCAAAAGTCTTCACTTTGAGGAAGATAAACGAATTTTTGTTGCGCTACGCAAATGCGAATTATCTTCAAAGCAAAAGTGCTCGCATAAACGTACGACTACATAATGAATTTTGTAATTATAATGTAATTATTTTTAAGTAAATTTCTCGTACAATTTTCCATATTTATTTACATACATACATATCTGCCGATTATGAAAACATTTTAAATATTATTTATCGTCAGCTAATTGTGAAAAGGTGCCAAGTCCATTTTTTTAAATTATTCAGGAGAGACGAAAAATCGTCTAAATTAAAAAAGAAATGGACTTGGCGCCTTTTCACCTTTAGGTAGCGTTGTGCTTTTTGTGAAGCTATCTTCTCCTTTCGGTGAGCATAAATGAGTTCTATGGCGAAAGATACATTTTTTTAAGCAAGCTTTGATATTTTGAAAAACGAAATTTGAAGTTCCTAAGTTGAATCCCCCTAATACGAAATACGCTAGGTTCATCTAGGAACTCGACTGAAATAATTGCGGGTTTGCAGGATTTCTTGGATTCTCTAAAAGCAACAGCAGCCCATTTGAAGTCGACTATTTATAAGTTCACTTAGGGTTCGACCTTCATCTGGCGCAACAAGAGGTCAAAGTATATGTTTGGAGCACATCCAGCCAGATTTATTGACATAACCTACAACTAGTGTCCTATCTGTGGCAAACCAGTGAAGCAAAGCGGGCAACATACCCATCTAACAAAGACCGCCTTCGCCACGAAGGAAAACTACAAACAGCGCTGTTAACTATCCTTAGTTCTGAGATGCCATATTTTGCATAAAGGTAGAGTTGGCAGGCTCAACTAAAATCTCTCTTCGCTAAATGGTGTCATATTAATGATGGTAGATACTTGGGTATCAGCATGGAAAGCTTGCGATGAAGCGGAAGGCTAAAGAAAGAACCCGCTAGAAAATTACTGTATGCTCGCAAATTTTTCTTCTTCTTATTTGACGCTGTAACCGCCTAAGCGAGTTTTGGCCGAGTTCAACAAAGTACGCCAGTCGTTTCTCTTCTGTGCCAACTGACGCCAATTGGAAATGCCATGTGAAGCCAAGTCCTTTACCACTAGGTCTTCCCATCGTAGTGGGGCCTCCCTCTTCCTCTGCTACCACCAGCGAGTTCCGAGTTGAATAGCTTCAGAGCTGGAACGTCGGAATCCATTCAAACGACATGGCCAAGTCACCGGAGCCGCTGCATTTTAATTCGCTGATGTCCATGTCGTTGTAAAGGTCAAACAGCTCCTCATCCACGTGTACAGGCCCTTAAATCTTCCGCTGTGA
This sequence comes from Rhagoletis pomonella, assembly GCF_013731165.1. Taxonomy (NCBI): domain Eukaryota; kingdom Metazoa; phylum Arthropoda; class Insecta; order Diptera; family Tephritidae; genus Rhagoletis; species Rhagoletis pomonella. The sequence goes on from NW_023465081.1 coordinate 6,845, forward strand.
CCTTAAGCCGCTTATGTTCACTTGGAATATAAGGTATTGGAGTTTACAGCAAAAGATTTTGTGACCTTAGTTTGATAAGAATCTACGACCTTCAATGCCTTATCAGACAATCTAATTGGTTCCATTTATAGGCGATAAATCCGCCTCAACATCGAGTGAAGACAGTTGTATCAGATTCATTTCGGCCTAAGTAAACTCTCATTCGAAATGTAGGCAGATGCTAAAACCCAATTTATTGTAGCTTTTCCATGATCTTTTTCGCTTTGAAAATATAGTCGTATCGCTTCATTTCCCCAAAAGCGAATGCTTGTATACGCTGCCAAAATAATATAGGTCTAAATATCCAATTAGTAAATTTGGGCAAGTCAATGTCGGAAATACTTCATTGAAACTTTTTACTTTAAATTAAAATCCGATAAGCTGTGACGTAAAGTTGTTTCCTTTACAAAGTTTTGTTCATTAAATACGCAACTATTTTGCAATTAAAATTAATTTCCACACATTTTCTTATTATTAATTTTAAAATAAGAAATTTCAATAGCAAATACAAAAGTACCCACATAGTACTACTTAGTACTTAAAGACGGCATTAGTAACCAAGCCAACCAAAGTGCGCTACAACCCACATCCATGCCACCACTAGCTCGGCTGAAGGGCAGTATATTTATATGTATGCGCAACGATTTCATTAAGCCGCAATTACGTATTCAAAGTGAAGCAATACAAGACTCATTAATATTCTTGTGGCATGCCACAGTGATAGAAAAACCGAAGCAATCGTATAAGCAAAAAAAAAAAGCTTGAAAAGGCGCAAAGGAACGAGTAGTTAGTTACGCCACTTGTGGCACACTCCAGTTGCATGCTATCAAGTAAATACAGTTCGACTTGCTGCTATGCTATTTTTTTTTACTTAAGCGAGAGTTAGTCGTGCGCTTAGAAGCAAATGCAAAACGCTTCGTGGTTAGCGCAGGTCAAGGTTTATTGATGTAACTGCATGCGGTTGAAAGTGGCTCAAAGGATTTCGAGATAAGCATATGCAGGCATTTTTTTCACTGCATGGAGTATCCAGTTGTCAGCTGACTGACTAATTTTTTTACGGCGCTTTGGCGCATGATTAATGAGCATTTATGCGCTTGTCTCGCGGCACAACTCGACGCTCTAATATCTATGTACTTACGAGTATACATTTACATAGTAGCTGTCTCCTTTTCTTATCTATATATGTATGTATGTCAGCGCGCTCCTCATTATGCAAATGCGAAGAAATTATTGCAGCAAATGGAACTCAACATTAATTATATGACTTATTGCTCGACGAGCGAAAAAAGAGAGTGGACACAGCGAAATAAGTAAGCCAACAAATGACATCATTTCATACATTTACATTTGCATATATAAATATTTGTTTTTTCAACCGATATCGCTTGACATTGAGACTTTGAAATTGTGATAAAATAGATTAATGTCCGGAATGGCACAGAATTTAATTGAACTCACTTAAATTTCCGCTCCAGTTATCCAAAAGGAGACAACAGAGCCAACGTGTGTCATGGCTAATTTTCGCAATTTATTTGCGTTCGATTTTACTTTCCCAATATTTATTCAATTTGACTTTTTTCCCGCACTGTTTTTTTTTTTTGCTGTTCAAATAATTTCACAGATAAATGCACAAATCAATAAATTTTACATTGAGCGGTCACTTATCGCAAAGTGCACTCATACATACTTGCACACTCGCATTTGCGCCGCAATTTTGCAGTTGTTGGGCGAGCCAGCAGCCAACACAGCTTCGAAAATATCGAAGCTCATTTGCATAAATTAACAATAACAGCAATGTGCCTGCTTGGTCAACAAAAGCGCACCAAATAGCTTCAGCTTACAAGAGTAACAACAACATGAGCCAAGTACGACAAGAATATACTTTGTGTGCACATAAATAAAATGGCGAACAGTGTGCGATAAAATTGATATAAAATGCAACAACGCTTCATTGCGTTAGAGGCCACTTCGCTGTGGTGCCAACTAAACGAAGCCCAACGTTCGGTGGGTGGATTCACTTAAATATGTAGCCTTGCACCGTTTAAACTTTTTGATCGGCTGATTGGTTGTGAAATACATGCTTAATTACCGTAAATATTAAATTCACTTGCGTCACTTTGGCTGAGATTGTAAAGTATTTATGCCTGGAAATTTAAGTGAAGATTTTTCACAGGCACTGCGATGAAATGAAAATGTGGAAATTAGAAATGCCGAAGTTAATTCTTAACGCTTAGCTGAGCTTAAAGCTGTTTGCGCCAGTTTTGAATTGGCTTTTGCCGTACTTTTATTCGTAGCCATCATCTTCTTTGCGCACGTATTCTTACAATAACTCGTATTCCCATTCGTATTCGTACTTTTATTCTTTCTCGTATTTTTGGTTGTATGTGTGCAGGTATTTGTATAGGTTTTCGTATTGGTATTCGTATTTACATTCGTATTATCGTTCCTATTTCCACTTCATATTTATATTCAAATTCATATTCATATTCATATTCATATTCACATTCATATTCATATTCATATTCATATTCATATTCA
>NW_023465082.1:0-9418 GCF_013731165.1 Rhagoletis pomonella
AATAAACACTTTTCAGTAGTAGTTTTACATGCACTTTTTAGAGTGTATATAAGATTATAAAAATGTTAAATCACATTAAAAAAAATATGTACTTGTAATTATTGTATTCTCCTGATATGAACAATTTAAATATTAAAGCATTAGATACTTTGTGATTGTTTTGTGCGCATTTGAGCATTTATAACAAATTTTTCAGTTCAGTAATTTTGTCATAAGCATAAAAATGTCTGGTAACATAGTTGAAAGTGGGCTTGTCTGCATTCAGCGTATAAACAGACAAAAAGTAGTATCGGAAAAATTGATTTTCAGAAATAGAAAGTGCTTTCGAAAGCCAATTTACATGCAAGGTTTAACTGCTCTTGCAATCCCGTTTGGAAATACCTGAGTTTGAGAGACTTTTGAAAAGTAAAAGGACGTGGCGCTTGCCACGTTTAACAGCCACTTAACTGAATGAGCGTGTAATTTGTTGTTGCTAGCGGTACAATAAATGCACATGTAACAACAATCACACGCTCGTCCAGTTACACTTACGCAAGATACAACGAATACACAGAAGCGCGAATTCCACTTATATTTTCTTTAATACTCGTTTTCCATTAGTTCGCTCTCATGTAAAAGGTGGCAGAAGAAAGTTTAAAGGGATATCTTAAAATTAAAGATATATATATAGTTACTATGTATGTACACGTTAACGGTCACTACTCGCCAGGCAATAGCAAACCTTCGAGTACGCAATATTTTATGGCAGGCTTCTGCTGATTGAAAATCCGCACTGAACGGTAAACAAACGCATTGGCATAACGAAGTCGATTTTCCTTCCACTATGATTATTAAGCTACGAAATTTATATTTTATCTATGTGTCTATTTATACAAATAATAATACTTCTGCACACATTATTTATTTACAATACTAAGATGACTATGAAGAACGAAAGCCTCATTATCTGAACTAGTTTATAATAAATACTATATAGTATACTGCCTTATACATTTCATATAAAATAAACTATGATATGCTCCGTTACCGCCACTCAGCGCTGATCCACTTAGGCCCAATTTCAGATGGCCTATTTAAGTAGAGATTGTTGATTAACTTCCACTATTCATTTTAAGATCATACATTTAATCTGCACTTAAATGGCCAATATCGGCTATTTAAATATAAGATATGCAACCCTGTGTTTGTACCAAACAACCAAGATTGATTGGTAGGTTGTTTGATCAATCCCACCAAATCCCACCAAAAAAACAATCAGCTGTTCAGCATAAAATGTAAACAAACAAGCAAATGCAACAACAATTTCAAGGACCAAGCAGCAGTGCTGCCAATTGTTTAGCATATTTAAACGAAGTTGATCTGAAACCCAACGAAAGTTAAATGGCATTTAAACAACAATCCACAATTAAACTTAAGTGCCATTTAAATATTCATTTGAAATTGGCCTTAGTACCAGGAATGATAGAATGGCTGTGGCACAGCCGGATAGTTCATCTTTGGTGGCGAGCTGAATCCTGCACAGCCGAAATTCTGCTGCATGAAGTGGGACGAGCTGCCAGCCGCTGTCATGGAACCCATACTGCCGGCCGGCGTCGAACCGTGATGGAAACTCAAATGTGATGAGGCATATTGCGCGGCAGCAGCGACATGATGATGGGCATGCGGGTGCGCGTGGAAAGATTGCTGCGCCGGTGGTGCGCATTGCGAGTGATTATGCGTAAAGTCACGCTGATGATGGAACATCATATGCGCCGCCGCTGCCGACGCCTCGTTTACATGTGATGAACTCGAGTTCAACGAGTCCTCTGGTGAGAGTGGTGCTGTGGGACGTGTTGCTGCACCGCCGAGGTTAGTAGCATTCGAAGAACTCTGTTGTTGTGTCATTGATGCATTCCAGCTGGTATAGAAATGCTGCATTTGCTGAGTCTCCGCCTTTAATGTGCCTTGAAATTCCTCAACAGCGGACGCCGCATGGCCAGCAATATTGCCGCTAACATTGTGCTGATCGTTGCCATTGACGGTTGTTAAGCTATTGGGGGTGGGCGGTAGCTGTATGCCATTGCTATTACCGTTAGCGCCGAAAGCTGGTGATACCGATGCATTGGGATTCTCGTCGCATGACATCGCTTGCGCCGTCCCCGTCGCAGCTTCTGTTGTGATGTAAGATAGATGGTGCGTGCTATTGCTTTGACACGAGTTCGTTTGGTTGTCGTTGGTATTGTTACTGTTGGAGCGCATTAACGGCGAGATCGATTGATATTGTGCATGCAGCGATCCGCCTATTTCCACGCCGTGCTGCGCGCTGGCGCTCGCAGATGCAACAGTCGCACCGGCAGCGCCTAGTAAATTATGCGGCGGCAAATTATAAGCGGAAGCGTAAAATTGATGTGGCGGTGTCATCGAAGTAGTACCCGCAGCCGTTGCTGCGGTCGTGCTCGGCGATAAATTTGCCGCCGCGGCTGGCGCGGGATGGCCTGCATAGAAATCGTACACTTGCTGCTGATATGCCGCAGCCATTGCCGTAGCTTCCGCTGAAACGGCGGGCAACATGCCTGCGGCTGCCGCAGCCGCGGCGTAATTATTCGTCGCCGCAGCGGCAGCAGCAACGGGTGGAAACTGATGGGATACATAACCACTGCCGCCGGGGCCGCCTGCCATGCCGCTAACACCACCGGCACCGCTCATCGACGACGGCCCAGAGGTGTTTTGTTTGCGCAAGCGCGCACGTCGATTACTAAACCACACCTGTATGCGCGCCTCGGAAAGATTAGTGCGCTGCGCCAGCTCCTCGCGCGTGTAAATGTCCGGATATTGCGTGCGTTCGAAGGCGTGTTCCAACTCTTCCAGCTGCAGAGCGGTGAAAGTGGTGCGGCTGCGTCGTTGCTTTCGCTTCAAAGCAATGCCGGGTTCGCTTTCGCAATCGGAAGCTTCCTCATCAGATTGTTTGTGTGAATGTTCGGAGCTGGAGTTGGTCTTTTGGCCATCATCTTCGGCGCCGGGGGCATCACGTCCACGCACCAAGCCGGAAATGGCCGAGACTGAAGGTGCAGTTGTGCGATCGCATATGCCATCACGTATCAGTTTGTCACGTATTTCCCACGAGAATATGCTTGGATTTTGGCGCTTATACTCCTCAATGCGATTCTCAATTTCTGGTGTTGCGATGCGCGGCTTAGAACCGCCAATAATACCAGGACGTATGGAACCGGTTTCTTGGTAACGATTGAGAATTTTCGAAACACAGCCATGTGAGACGCGCAACTGGCGGGATATTACGCACGGACGTATACCTTCGGCGGCCATTTCGACAATCTTTAAGCGTATATTGTTGGGCAGCGGACGTCCGTTAATGAAAACACCACCCAATTGGTTGACGCGTCCTTGGCCCGCATCTGTAAAGGAAAAAGGGAGAAAATTTGTTAAAATATTGAAAAAACGAAAAGTAGTAGCAAACTGCAGAGATGGTAATCCGTAGAAATGGAAAAAGCCTCGAAAATCTCGCAAGTCTGGAAACTTTGACTGTATGTTAAGATTCCTTAGAAAAATAATTTCGAGTTTCAAGTTTGCCAGCTCTACGGGTTTAAGGAAATCACCTAATATGCAGTACAAATATGTTGAGAATATGGAGCCTCTTCAGACTACGTTTCCAAAAATAAATACATTTATGGTGCTTTGTTATGCACTGTAAACCATTTTCCGAACTCACAATGACCCAGCGTGTAATGGCAACTAATTTTCCAATTGCGCGAAACGCCACAGGAGCGGCAGTGGACGTTGTACCGCCGAGTATAGCAAATAGCCTAAAGTCAGGTAAAATGCGTCGATGTCAAGCGGACTTTTAGCAATGCGCGCGCGAGTTACGTCACCTGGCCATTCCACTCCAACAGAAAACCGAATTGAGGTTGACTGGTCAGCGTAACGCTACACCTAACAAAATACTTCAGTGCATTGTACCATCGAATTGCACAATAATAAAGAATTTGTCAATAAAGAAGTAATAATAAGTGCAACGACACTTTTAGATTGCCAATAATTCCAATTGAACAATAAACAAACCAATTTTGCTGACTTAGCTTAAATAGTTAATAAAATAGCTTGTAAGAACTTTTTAGATTCAGAAATGTAATTTCATTTACTCAATAAAGAGCGTCTTAACGCTAATAAAATATTTTTTTAGTTTGCGACACGCTGCAAACCTTGTCTGGCGCAGTCGGTAGGATATCAATTCCGAAGAATTGATAGAACCTAAAACGGCACCCTTAAGGACCGTTGTGAAACTCAGAGATAAGTGAATTCTAAAGAATTCCTTAAAGTGAAGTGAATTATCAAAATAATCACAAACTGAGTAACCGGGAAGATCCTGAAGGACTCCACCCACACAATTCTAAAGAACTGTGAAATTCAATGAAAAGTGAATTCTAAAGAATTCCCTTAAATAAATCTCGGAAATCAATTCAAAAGAATTGATATCGAACCGGTTTCAACTTAAGTTGAAAATTAGTTAAAAGTAAAAAGGACTAAATTCTTAAGAATTAGTCATATACAATCGTGAAAAAAATAGAACTTTAAAAACTTCCTTATTAAACGAAGTTAAATACGAAAACGGTTTAAAAACCGCATATTGTGTAAATCCTTCAAAACTAAAGGAAACAAGTGAAATATCAACATCAAAGAAGGAAGCGAAATACCAACGTCAAGGAAGCAAGTGAAATAAAAAAAAGGAAGCAAGTGAAATAAAAAGCAAAGAAGATCTCCAAATAATACAAATTCAAGGATATAATATCAGACCAAAAAAAAAATAAAAAAAATCAATATGACCGAAAACAATCAACCTTTGCCAGTAGCGGTAACAGAGCTCATTAAAGAAGCGTCTCGCATAAAAGAGTTCAGAGGCGATAAATCGTACGACCTCTCAGCATTTATAAGGGAAGTCGAATTAATCCTTCCACTGTTCAACGAGAATCGACCCTTACAGGAATTCATATTCCAACGGTATATCAGAACAAAAATCCAGGGAGCGGCGTTAAATGCAATACGAACATTGCGACAATCGCCATCGTGGACCACGATAAGAGAGGAACTAATAAGGAACTTTGGTATCAAGGAAACCTATCATAATTTATACCATCAAGCCATAAGTACCAAGAATAATAATTTAAGTGATTATTATCATAATTTAAGAAATATACTAGATAAACTTAACACTAAATACGACCAGGACAATAATAAGCCTGTCGAGTTTTCACCAAGTGTAAATGAATCAATAATCCTGAAAACGTTTTTGAATGGAATAGATCCTAACTTAGCAAGTATAGTTTACAGTAGGAATAAAAATTCCCTTAGAGATGCATTTTACTTGCTAGAAGAGACAGGTATGATTAGGAAATACGACCACAGAAATAATAGGTCAAATAGATTAGCTTCGAATAATAGACAATACGATTCAACACAAAATACTTCTCAGCCAGGATATATGCAGAATACCAGTAATCAGGGACCAGCAAGTAGCTCCAACCCTTCAGGGCAATTCAAACAGGCGAAAGCTAATTCTGGACAGTTCAACCGAAATTCTCAACAGAGTAGGCGATTCCAAAGTAATACCACAAGTAGAAATTCAGGTGTATATAAAACTGAACCCATGGAAGTAGATAACATAGAAGCCACTCACGAAGAGGGTGAAAATTTTCGGTCTCCGGCCAACACCATAACTTACCGCTAGTTAGATTAAACATAGGCAAGGATGAGATAGTATGCCTAATCGACACAGGATCGAACACATCTCTCCTTGGGGAAGACAAACTTCCAAACTATAAACGACAAAAGCTCACAAAACCTTTGATTTTTAGAACGTTAGACGGAAATGTAGGAGTGAATACAGAAATTATCACACCCTTACCAACAGAATTTAACGAAAATAACTTTATGAGTTGGAAATTGACAAACCTAAAGGACAAAAAATTCGACGGGATACTAGGACAAAATATACTTAGACCAATGGACGCAATCATTAACCTTAAAGACGAATACATCGAAATCCACAATGTAAGGATTAAATTTGTAGGTACTTGTCCACATAGTTACGAGGATATACACACACTCGAGACCACACAGCTAGATATCACTTTTATGCAAAAACTATTACGTGAAGATATGAATGATGAAGTTAGAGGATTATTACAGACAATTGTAGACGACAATGGTGACTTATTTTTTCAGGAAGGACAAAGACTTTCGCATACACATGAGGTAAAACACGAAATCATCACAACAACTGATAGGCCCGTATATTCTAAAATTTATCGCTACCCTCAAATCCACGAAGAAGAAATAAACAATCAAATGAAAGAGATGTTAGAACATGCCCAGCAAAAAATCGGTAATCGCCTTTAGTGGTAACATGTTCTAGAAGGCATAGCGTTATAATGCCTTCGAATTTTTTCGCTTCTTTTAGGCATTGCCAGTAATGCAAAGTAGAATGTCCTACAATATTTTATTTATCTCGCTTTTTCGTTTCATTTCGGGGAATGCAAAGTAGAATGTCCTATAATATTTATATTTTAATTCGTTTCTTTGCTTAATTTCCGGGAATGCAAAGTAGAATGTCCTACAATATTTTATTTGTTTCGCTTCTTTGCGTCATTTCTGGTAATGCAAAGTAGAATGTCCTACAATATTTTATTCGTTTCGCTTCTTTGCTTCATTTTGGGGAATGCAAAGTAGAATGTCCTACAATATTTTATTCGTTTCGCTTCTTTGCTTCATTTCGGGGAATGCAAAGTAGAATGCTGCATCGTAGTCAGCTGAAAAATGGAATGAATATCCAAAAATTCTTTTTCTACCGTTACTTTCTGTGGAAATTTGTCTCGCATATAAATCATGTTTTGCTTTGTTCAATTTGCAGCGAAGTTGAAGGCAGTCAATGAAGTGACGTACAAGAGTGAGGAAGTACAGTTTTAAGCTTAATTAAATATGCATGTATGTACATACCGATTTTAAAGAAAATCTAAATACCTAAATACATACATATGTACGCTGATTTATAAAAATTTTAATTAATTTTAACCTTTTAAGACATTTTCTGATTTCAATTTAATATAAATAAGTATGTACTTATCTAGGCATTCTACATTAGTTTCTCTGTAAGGCATTCTCTGATCGCTTCTCTGGATTCTGTTTATCCATGCGTTCTCCCTTCGTTTGAAGGTAATGCTGCGGGTAAGGGCTTACCTCCAATGACATGCCCATGTTAAAATAAGGCCTTCTTGAAGCGAAACGGTAAGCGATTCCCATCGCCTAGCTCGTTTCCACTTTCGTTTCTGTGGTAATCGTGTTTTTTACTGGGTGGTATCATTAGGGAAAGTTGTTCACCTTATAACTCTCCACTATGGATCGTCCCAAAAAAAGTGGACAAATCCGGCAAAAAGAAATGGCGCATCGTTATAGACTATAGAGCTTTGAACGACATTACGGTCAGCGACAAATTTCCCATACCAAATATTGAAAATATACTAGAGAAATTGGGAAGAGCCCAATATTTTACAACATTGGACTTGGCCAAGGGTTTTCACCAGATTCTTATTAAAGAAGAAGACAGGGCGAAAACCGCATTTTCCACACCACTAGGACACTACGAGTTTGTTCGTATGCCTTTCGGATTGAAAAATGCCCCAGCCACTTTCCAACGGCTAATGAATTCAGTCTTACGAGACTACATTAATAAAATTTGCGTCGTTTACTTAGACGATATCCTTATATTTAGCACAACCGCTGAAGAACACATGGAGAATATAAGAAAAATCTTCAATCGATTAAGACAGCACAACCTTAGAATTCAAATCGATAAATGTAACTTCTTCGCTACAAGCACAGAATATTTAGGACACATCTTGACCACAGAAGGAGTCAAGCCAAACCCCACCAAAGTGGAGGCAATTCAAAAAACTCAAGCTGCCGCAAACAGCAAAACAGATAAAATCCTTTCTAGGAGCAACTGGATACTACCGTAAATTCATAAAAAATTACGCTAAAATAGCTCAAGCTATGACGAAGTATCTAAAGAAGCATGTGAAAGTAAACGTCCATGATACACAATACATGGATGCCTTTTATAAATCAAAAAGGTTACTAACCTCTCCACCGGTGCTGAAGTACCCGGACTTCAAAAAGAAATTTGAAATCGTCACAGATGCGAGTGATTATGCCATAGGGGGTGCACTGATGCAAGCAGGACATCCAATATGCTACGCAAGTAGAACCTTGAATGAGCATGAAAAAAGTACTCAACCACAGAAAAAGAACTTCTTGCTATAGTATGAGCAGTTAACTATTTTAGGCCCTATGTCTATGGTAGGAATTTTGACTTACTGACCGACCATCAACCACTCAAGTGGCTACAGACAAAATACAAAGGGAAGGATATCAATCCAAGGTTGCAAAGGTGGATACTTAAACTAGGCGAATACGATATCAATATCGGCTACATTAAAGGTAAAGAAAATACCCTAGCCGATTTCCTAAGTAGAATAAATAATGATACAGGTGAAATCTACTTAGCAAAATCAAATGAACAGGTAGAGGATAACATAGACAACATAAGCACTTGTGCAACAATACATTCCCAAGAAGAGGAAATCAATGATCACTTTCCCGTTCTGGATACAGTGGTCAACCGTTTCCATACCCAGATAATTTTAACCGAGCATAAGAATCAAGAGATAGAAATAATCGACAGGAAAAGGAAAATATTTATCAGCCTAGATGATATAAATAGCGGTTTTATGTCTGACATTTTCCGAAGATACCTGAAATCAGGAAAGGTAGGAATTTTTTCCGAACTCCCTGATAGTGAATATAATACCGTACAACAAAAATTGATAGAATTATTTAATGGAAGAATAAAATTCTTCAAATGCTCACATCATGCCAAAGACATGCGGGATGAAGATGAAGCCTTCAGATATATTAAAAACTATGACTTCACAGAAAGTGGCCATTCAGGCATCAATGAAAACTACGAAGGATTAAAAAGGCTCATATACTATAAAAATCTAAAACAGCTTATTCACAAATTCATAAACAATTGCGATATATGCTGCCAAACTAAATACGATAGGAAGCCAATAAAACCGAAATTCCATTTAACAGAAACACCCAAGGATACTAACGAAGTAGTACACCGAGATACTTACACAATTAAAAAACCCAACTTCATGACCTTCATTGATAAATTTTCTAAGTTCGCAGTAGCACTCTTTTTAGAAGACAAAAATAGCATCACATTCGTCGAAACTTTACGAATGTACTTCGCTATGAGAGGGAAGCCTAGACTATTTATAACTGATAATGAATTTAATTCCGTAAACGTAAAGGACTTTTTAAGAGAAGAAGGTGTCGAAGTTCATTTTACCAAACCCAATAG
>NW_023465083.1:0-9416 GCF_013731165.1 Rhagoletis pomonella
TGAGCGATATGAGAATTTCAGTTGGTATAGGCGGTGCCACGCCCCCCCTTTCTAAAATCTACCGTTTTTCGCCGAAAGTATGGTATTGACGACATATGTGGCTATGCCCGATTTCAGGACGTTAGCATAAGTGGTTCCAGAGATAAGCGATATGAGAATTTCAGTTTGTATGGGAAGTGCCACGCCCACTTTCCTAGTACCTACCATTTTTCACCGTACGTAGGGTATTTACAATCTATGCATCTGTGCTATGTTTCAGTTCCCCAGCATAATTGGTTTTAGAGATATGGTCGTTTTCACATTTTAGTCTATATATCAGATGCCACGCCCCCTATGTATCGGAATTAACATTTCTGGATTAGATGAAGTTATATCCTTTAAATCGGTGTATGTTTCATTGAAATCGAGCGACCGGTGTCTTCAAAAAAGGGATTGCAAAATTTTCTTGACGCGTATTTATATATAGATTATATATGTATTTTTGGACAACTAATAGGAGAGCAGCATGGTGTTTTACATACAACCTTTAAATTTTTTAAACAGTAGCTTATACATGTTAAGCATTGTATTCTTGTACTGCTCTCAGTAATTTAGATGGATATTCCGGATGATGGACGAATACTTTATATTTGTACCAGTTGCTTTAAATGTAGGGATTCTACAGCTTGCTCGCTATAGAATCCTAGACCCTTGCCTACATGCATGCATGGTCTTTTGGTCTTGCAAACATGTTATTGTTTTGTAGACATACTTGACAAAAACTATTGCAAGCATAAAGAATACTTATACAGTATATTTTGCTTAGCTGCACATCCTTCTTTGCACGAAAAACTTGTGCACCTAACCGAAAAAAGGCACTTAAGCGAATTTTCTTTACTACTTCAATGAGGAAGGTATCCGAATCCCTATGAAACCAAATAATGGAGAAGCACTTATCACGTAGAAAATAATGCAAGCGAAATTTTTTTTTCGAATGGTATCTTATTATCTATATAACTGGAAAATTTGATAGACATTTCCGTTGTTCTGCGATATGAGTAAAATAAATAAAAGCTTGTAAAATTAGGTAATTGTAGGCCAGTGCAGGTAAACGTAATTATTTCTTTGATAATTGATACTAGTTGCACAATTTTTTAAGGCAGCTATCGCCAATGTGCAGGTATGTTGAATGCATCTATCGGAGCAGTTTCCTTATAAATGTTAAAAAATAATGTCTCAGATGCGCATTTTGGGGTAGGTATCTTAAATGTGCACTTAAGCATAAAGGCAGCAAAGCAAAATATACTGTATTCGAAACTTAAAAAGAACAAATGTTGTGCGCGCACAATCTTCTCGTTTGAATTGAATTTATCGGCATTTTGTGCATAAAACAAGCTAAGACACTTGAACCATATACCAACTTGATTGTATATAAATCGTACAAGTTACATTACAAAATAAATATAAACTGTAATGCATCAATTTGTCATCTAGAGCGGGTGCGTGAAAATTTTAAAAGAAAAGGAATAATTTTCATTCAAAATGAGTTTTTTCAAAAACGGCTCGATAAGTTATGGGCTATAAAATTTTTAAAAGTTATTCATAACATAATTAACCCAAATTATCAAAAAAATATAATGTGCTATGACCTTCGATTTAAAGTTGGTTCGGGTCCACCGTGAAAACTAAAGTTTAAAGCCTGGAAAGTATACCAGCGCACCTGTGATCGCTACTGTAGTCGAGTCGACAGACAGCAAAATTCTCCACCAGCGGTGAGTAAGACTGAATCTAATAGTTTATAAACGGAAAATCTGCTCACCGAAAGAGGATAAGAGCGAAAATAAGACGGCGAGTAAGAGGGCAAAGTCCGCAAATCGGCTCATTGTCACTGCTGCTGTAGAGAACAAAAGGGAACTCTCCACTGCCAAAGTTAGCAAATACGCAACCCACGCTCAAAGTTGTGACAGCGTTGCATTATTAAAATCAATCTGATGATGATTTAAAACTACAATGTCTGCCACACAAAATGCTGAAAATGCCGTGGCTAACCACAATGAGAGTATAAATTGCTTAATCAACCCATTCCGAAGAATCAGCAGAATATCGCGCTCGCCTGAAGACAGCAGACGAGGTACACGTGATACAACATTAGGCGAACCACACGTCCAACACGTGCGATGTGAACAACATAACTAATTTGACTAAGTCTGCTGTTGAGTTACCGGCACCTGCTGTTGAGGTACCTGCACTTGCAGAGCAATGCAAGAGTAGTGAACTACCCGAGCACAAAGATGACAGCTGCGTAGGCGACTTTGACGCTCTCTCAGTGATCGGTGATCTCATTAGCGAGCTCTCTGCTCTGGTGTTCGACCAAAAGCAGAGACACGTTAACCAACACATGCGTAACTTGATTGGGCGTATTGCAAAGCAGCAGAAGCAGGCAAAAGCAAACTCAATAGTATCGACCGCCACTTCTTCTTCTTCTTCTTCACAAATGAAGAGAACGAGAAATAATACCTCCGACGGCCCAGCAGTGGGCAATTGGCCCCAACAAGCCAAAAAGCACTCTTGCACCAATATCGAAAGAGTACGCAACAACTCGATTGGTCACCACGCTCATAATCCTATTCTGCAAAACTCATAGCCTGGCAACCGTAGTAATCCCAGCCCCTCTACGCAGAGTATGAAGTCTGCGCCAATGCAAAGCAAAGACACCAACGCACCAACACCCACGATCGATCTCCCAACCAACCAAAATGGAGATCAATGGACCATAGCGAGCAATAAGAAAAAACAAAAACCCAGCAGCAAAACCTCTAGAGCAAAACCTGATGCAATCATCATATCGAAAAGCGGAAGTCTTTCTTATGCCGAGATCTTGCGAAAGATTAAAACCGAGCCATCCCTTAACGATTTCGGTGACAATGTCTCCCGTATACGTAAAACTCAAAAAGGGAAAATGATTCTTCAACTCAAGAGGAGGGATGCCCCCCGCAAAAGCCCAAGCACACGAAGCAATGAAAATGATACTCAAGGGCCAGGCGGATATTCGTGTACTGACCCACGAAATTCTTCTGGAATGTAAATACATAGATGAAGTAACAACCAGAGAGGAAATCACTTATGCCTTCAGAAAGCAGTTCGGGCTGACTGACCTTGAGCCTTCTGCCATAAAGAGCTTGAGGAAATCTTACCGAGACACTCAAGTAGCTGTCATTAAGCTGCCAGCTGAAGCAGCCAAGAAAGTACTGGAGGTTGGAAAGATAAAAATTGGTTGGGTAGTATGCAGAGTAAGGGAATCCCGTAGACCACAAAAAATGTTTCCGCTGCTTGGAGTTCGGGCATGTGGCAAAAAATTGTTGCAACGAAGACAGGTCAGATCGTTGCAGACGATGTGGAGAAAGAGAGCACGAGTCGAAAGACTGCAAGAATGGCTTTTGGTGCATGATCTTGTTAATAAGAACCCCGAAGCGGCAAAACACTACACGGGAAGTATTAGATGCCCAGCGTACAACAATGCGATCAGTAGGTTACCAAAATGAGGTTCATGCAACTAAACTTGAACCATTGCCAAACAGCTCAGGACCTGCTTGCACACTCTGTTAAAGAACTCCGAATCGATGCGGCGATACTACGAAACTTACTTCGTGTGAACTTGCCCCAATTGGTGCTCTGACAACCAGCGGAAGTCCGCTATTTGGAGGTGTAACCCATCAGCACCCCAAATCGAGTTAGCCTCATCGTTCACAGGCTTTACAAGAGCAAAATTCGGCGACCTTCACGTCTACAGCTGCTATCTTCCACCCAGCATAGACCTCATTGACTTCAACAGAATCATCGATAACCTTGTCACTGATGCCCGGGGCAAGGAAAATCTCATTATTGCGGGCGACTTCAATGCATGGTCAACCGAATGGGGCTCTCGAAAGACGAACGCTAAGTGCAAAGCCCTGCTTGATTCTTTAGCAACGCTCGACTTGGTCCTCCTATTAAAATCCCTGCTCCGACCTTCAGCAGAAATGGGTATGAGTCAACGATCGACCTAACGTTCGTAACCTGCAACCTTTATATGAGATCCGAGTGGAAAATAAGCGATCACTATACCTTCAGCGACCACTTCGCTATCATCTTTGAAATAAAGAGAAGGAGACAATACCAGCGGACAGATAATCTCTCGTCGCCAAACATAGGGTGGAAAGCCAAATCCTTCGATACCGATTTATTCCTTGAGGCGCTTAGGCCGAACTTAGCCATACCAGCCTTAGATCGCCAGATGAATACTCGTTACTGGTCACAAAGAGCTTGCGATGCATCTATGAGCAGAAGATCCACAATGAAGCACCACAGGGCCGTTTACTGGTGGAATGACACGATATCCAGCCTACGCGCCGAATCTCAACACGCGAGAAGGATTTGCCAGCGTTCAAGAGGAAGACCAAACCACAGCGACCTCCGTATAGAGTTCGCCAAAAAAACGAAAGCAGCTAAAGGTGGCTATACGCAAAAGCAAACGTGAAAGTTTCTTGAAGCTTTGTGATGATGCGGAGATAAACGCTTGGGGCAACGCGTACAAAGTTGTTATGAATAAAATGAGCTGCCCTGGCCAAATGCCAAATTCTCCAGCGCTGCTAAAAACAATTATAAAGACCCTGTTTCCTGATCAAAATAAGTTCCGATACGTAGTACCGCGCAATACCCCTTTCCTGAACATACCACGGGTAACCGCAGAAGAAGTTTTGAAAGCATGTTCAAGAATAGGAGCATCAAAAGTACCAGGCCCAAACAAAATTCCCAATATCGCGCTCAAGACTGCCGTTAGCCGCCACAGTTCAATTTTCACCGAAATGTACGACGTGTGCATCCAACAGGGGGAATTTCCAAAACCATGGAAGCGACAACACCTTAATCTCATCCCAAAGCCTAAAAAAACAGCCAAACGATCCGAACAAATATCGCCCCCTCTGCATGCTCGACTCAATGGGGAAGATCCTCGAAAGAATTATCCATGATTTCGTCCAAAATGCTATTGAAGCATCTGGTGGTTTGTCACCCCACCAGTTCGGCTTTTGTAAATCAAAGTCCACCATTGATGCGATAAAAGTTGTCAGAGACCTGTCCGCAAAAGCAATTGCAGGCAAACGAACAATAAAATACTCTACTCCTCAAGGCTCGGTGCTGGGACCGCTTCTTTGGAACGTGATGTACGACAGAGTACTTCGACTGCGGCTCCCGAAAGATGTAACGATAGGGGATACGCTGACGACATAGCTATTGTCGTAGTAGGAAAACATATATACGAGATAAAGGCGGCTGCAACCGCTGCAATAATGATGGTGTCACAGTGGCTGGACTCAATGGGGCTGGAGTTAATTCAGCATAAGACGGAGGCAGTCCTAGTCACTGGAAGGAAAATCCGCGAGACCCTCACTCTGCAACTTAGGGACTGCGAAATCTTCGCAAAGCCTGCCATAAAATATCTTGGTGTAATGATTGACGCGAGACTAACTTTCAAGGAGCATCTCGAATTTATCTGCGAGAAAGCGAGTAAAGTGTGTTGCGCCCTGACTAAAATGATGCTAAACCTCCGAGGGCTAAAACAAGCCCGCAGAAGATTGCTAGCCCGGGTTCTCAAATCTGTGATACTTTACGGCGCACAAGTGTGGAGCTACACAGTGGAAGTAAGGTCATATGTTCGCGGTCTCAGGTCTGTCTACCGGCTATGTGCGCTAAGGGTTTGCTTCGCCTATAGTACCTTATCCGACGACGCCGCTCTAGTACTGTCTAGATTACACCCAATAGAGCTTCTGGCGAAAGAACTGTCAATGAATACACCTATCAATTTAACACTTCCTGCTAGGAAAGCACTAGCCCGTAAACACACGCTAGAGATGTGGCAGAAGAAATGGGACGAATCGTCCAACGGACGCTGGACACAACGACTAATACCAAACATCGAAAAATAGATCTCCCGCCCGCACGGCGAAGTTAACTTCCATTTAACCCAGATGCTCATCGGCCACGGCTGCTTCAGATCGTACCTGAAACGCTTCAAACACGAAGAGCTTGACCATTGCGAACCGTGTGGTGATTGCATTATCGAAGACGTCGAACATGTTTTGTTCCACTGCCCGAGATTCGATCTGGATAGAAACCACATTCGCTCTGTATTTGAAGAACACCCCACACCTGAAAACATGGTAGTTCACATGATAGAATCCGTTGAAAAATGGGAAGCGGTGAACAATGCAGTCACGCACATTTTGACCCAACTGAGAAGAGATGAGTAGCGTCGAAATGGACGATACATAACTACGCCCAGATGAAATATCTACCACCCGGCGCGATATTTGTCGAGGCACTAGCTGCTGAGGCAAGAAGATAAGTAGAGGCGTTACGTAGTAGGCGGACGAAACAAGGCGGGCGGGGACGCATGGACCCGACAAGGGTGGGTGCTTTTTCGAAGACAAAGGACAGCTCTAAGTTGATGCAACTTTCAAACGGACTGCATGAGGACTGCAACGAACGTAGAGCTTCGTGCTCAACGCACCCCCCGAAGGAATACTTGACGGTGGAACCGGGAGGGGAACGGTACATGACGGTAGGAGGTTTAGTTTGGGTTAAAGTCTCACACTGGCGGGGTTAGGCTTTCGGTGTTTCCTCCTCGTAAAAAAAAAATATATATATATATGTATTAGGCCGGGTCGATTTGTGGGGAGGCAAAAAAATCGCCCATTGCTCTGTGAAAATCATATTCTACGGATCAAAATATAAAACTTTGCCGAAGGAACCATACCTCTAAAACGAATTCTGATGTCCCCCAATTTGGGTCGAACTTTTGGGTTGGGGCAAATTTTGAAAAATCCCACTTTGACCCATTTAGAGTGCTCCAGTCGAGTCCAAATGTATGACCGACCCCCACTAACTTTGGAGACCCGACCCACCGATGCCAGTGGCACACCCCCTGGAACCCCCCTGGGGGTTCACCATACAAACATTTCAAAAAATCGCCGGTTTTGCACTTTACATGAAAAAATCAGCGAAATGCCTATGTTTTTTCTTTTTGGAGTTTTTTTTTCTATTTAGAAATTTATTTAGTCAGAACATATGTAAATGAAAAAATGAATTTAACTTAGTAATAGAAAAGAAATGAAAAAAAATTATTAGAAACTATCGTTTTTACAACCCTTTTAAAACCAAGGCATCACTGTGATGCATTTGCATGTCGTAAACATAGTTGTGTGGGTTTTTTATTCAACCGTTTTAAAAAATGAAGGTATCACTGTGACACAATTGCAAATCGGAAAATTGCTTGTGTGTGTTTTTTAAGACACAGCTTCATGTCGTAAACTTACTTGTGTAGTTTTTTTATAGCACCTACTTAAGAAATGAAGGTTGTTTTTTACAACCCTTTTTGTGGGTATTTTAAGGCACCTTCTTAAGAAATGCGCGTTTTTTTTGCAACCATTTTAACAATTAAGGTATCACTGGAATGCACCGCAACCCTTTTAAACAATGAAGGTATCACTGTGACACAATTGCAGATCGTAAAATTGCTTGTGTTGTTTTTTTTAAGCCACCACAAGACACAGCAGGTAGAATTGAAATTACCATTTCATTCTTATTACCTCCTCTCGTAGACCATATATAACGCAACAGTTTTTGTGAATGCATTAAGTCGTTGTGAAGAACTCAAAGTGTGAAGTGCTAATTTCAGATAAAAAAATATTTCAAAAAAAATAATAAGTGAAGTGACCATTCCAAATCAAAAAGTTTACAATGAATCCACCATCCTCTACACCGCAAGATGAAGCAACTACATCAACAACTATCGAAAACCCAATGAGTCATATACCCAAGCATGATGTTATTGTTTTTGGTGTGTCTACTGATTTAACTGATCTGAATTTACCAACCCATCTGAATATCTTGAGATATTATTTTTAATTAAGCGAACGTGCTAAAACAGAACAAAAAAAGTTTTCCCATAAATCATTCACTATTCAAGTACAAGATAAGTTGATTGGAATTTGGGAAAAACTTGGTATGGAAATAATGCTGAAAAAAATTGTATTTAATAAATTGAATAAATTGCTTGACAAGTATCAAGAGAAGAACCAACACCCAACAATTTACAGAGTATGTATAATCTCTGGAAACAATTTTTTACATTGGAACAAGAAGTGCTTCGCAAACGGTTAGATGATACCAATTTGTTAGCGTTTTCATTCGATGGCAGAAAAGATGATACTTTAACGATAGATAAAATTGATGAGAAGTATCATACTAGGATGGTAAAAGAACCTCATCTTGTTATTTTGAGAGAACCCAATTCTGAATTGATTGGCTACGTAAGACTGGAACATGAAACCGCTGAATACAAAACAACCAAATTAAATGGTTTTTTCAACGATAAAAATATATCACTGGATGCATTAATTGGAATATGCACTGACGGTGAGCCAACAAACACTGGCCCACACGGTGGAATTATACGACGATTCGAATTGCTGTTAAAAAGACCATTGCATTGGTTCGTTTGCCTTCTACACTTCAACGAACTTCCGTTTCGGCATTTGTTTGAAGGTTTGGATAAATCAACCAGCACTGGACCAAGATCGGCAACCGGAAAACTGAGCCGTCAAATCGAAACTTGTGAAACTCTTCCGGTAAGTTATTGCTATCATTTTTAATTATTTTATTATTATATATTTTCAGGTGGTGGACGGCTTCCAGAAAATTGAGTTGCAAAATATGCCCCCTGCTCCAGAAAAAATTGAATTTTCCACCGATTCGAAGTACTTATACGACATGGCCCATGCAATTTCTAGCAGCGTGGTTCCGGTGGATCTGGCTAACATCAAACCAGGGAAAATTGTACATTCTCGGTGGCTCACCAAGGCCGCTAGATTATTGCGATTATATGTGACAACGGAAAATCCAGATGCAAATTTAAGAATTCTGGTTGAATTTATAATTAAATGTTATGTGCCAATGTACTTCAATATCAAGTATTACAGCTCTGTCGTGTACGGCAGTGCATTATTTTTCAAGTTCATTGGTTGGTCACGATTTCTAGAACCTCGTTTACGCAAAATTGTCAATCAAGTAATTAAAGATAATTCATATTATGCGCATTCGGAAAATATCTTGTTATCAATGTTGTTTGATGATAGCAAAGAAAAGCGCGACTGTGCCATCAAGAAAATTCTACGCTATCGAACCGATGTTGACGAGCCAATGGAACTTAGAGTTTATAAAAAACCAGATATAAACTTTAATTGCACAAGTTATACGGAAATGATCAATTTGAATGATATAAATATCGTATTTGAACCACCATTCACGCGAAGCATTCCGTACGATACATTGAAAGAATATTTAAATCAAGAGTGTGAGGGCCCAAATCCAGGGGCTTTGGAGTCCCCACAACATTATTT